>NC_056737.1:548802406-548929906 GCF_019279795.1 Protopterus annectens
TAAGCATTTTTAGTGATTAGGATTAACATGACTGCTCTTGGTTTCACATTTCAAGATAAATGTTTTTATGAGTTCACTGAATACTAGTATGTTAGCTGGTATTGAGAGAAATAGTATGCATGCATGGCAGACTGAAGGTTATTGCTATAAGGGGAGCCGATGCCTTTACCTATAAAAGGAGTGCATGCAATCAGCATAGAGTGTAAGATGAATGACATTCTCCTGTACTTTTGCTCTTCATATACAATAATACACTTATGTTCAGGAAGATGTTGGGCAATGAACTATGAGGGGGCTCAACATCTATTATCACTGTAAAACATATACATAGAAATTAAGCAGTTAATTCTATAACTGAGGAAATGTAACATGGATCAGACTAGAAAGGATAATAAATTGGCCTTGGTGCAGTTAAAGAACCTCTCATTTGCCCTATTAAATGGTCAGCAACATAGTGCAAACTGTGGCATCCAGATAGTAGAATGAAAGACCTTTCCAATTTATTTTTGCAGCCATTAGGTGTTTAGCAATTTGAAAGGTAAAATATACCCTAGCATTCCAAGGTCTTCCTCAATCTTATGCAGTCAGTCATCACCTCCACCTGGTGATGAGGTCCTATGTCAGTCTAAGTACTCCTCATATTTTTTCCCTGGACTTGTTTCATGAGGGTTGGGCCTGACAAGGACTATTAGGGAATCATGGGACCATAAATCACCCTTGCAAATATGGAAAGCAGTAATGACCTACTCTCATCTCCATCTTGCATTTATTACTTCTGAGGGCTACTCCCATCTATGAACCATGCCTCCATAAAGGGAGAGCCTAGACAAATGCCTTTCCAGAACCTCAGATGCCCAAACTTCTAAATAAATCCAGATCAACTGGATAACAGTTATGACTTTATCACTGTTAACTGGCTGGCATTCCAAGGTCTTGATTTCACTTTATATGCTGTACATTCATTTTGTGTCAAGCAAGCTCAAGTTTTAGCCCAATATGGGTCTTCCATTGATGTGGTTAAGCAGAATGGATGATGGCTATCTGAGGCATATCTGAGTTACATTTAATAAAAATGGACCACAGGAGAATACCAAATATGCCTGGGGGAATTGCAGACTGTATCACAGCATCTAACCCTTGGAAGCAAGTAAACTCTTCCTTTCTCTGCGCTAGTGGAGGTTACAAAATGAAGATTCTTCTGCCATAGTGATTTTTTTTTGATAACTTACATTTGGATTTATGTGAAACAAACATCACAGAGCTCTGTGGGGCTTTGGTAACAGATACATCTGTAAATGGCATATAACAAAGCGTATGGACACTCTTCTGACTACGATTACTTCTTCAGATGGGATAAAGCAGATACCATGGTATGTAATGGGATAAACTGCACGTTTAGATGAGATATATGGATGGAGGTATTGTAGTAACCCCCATCAGTCTCTCTCCCTCTCCTTCTCTTCCTGTGCCAATCAGTTAATAGGAAAATGGTACCCTGTCAACTACAGGCAGCCATAGTTGATTAGCAGTGAACTAGAGGAGTATTCAGGGGAACTAACAGGCCATCTACACTGTCAAAGAAAGGGATATGCCAGGGTACATCAGGGGCTTCAAACCAGACAGTGGTGACTTAAAGCCACTGATTAGATGTTGAAGAAAATATCTTGATATGAATGGTCAAAGAAGAGTGCCAGATTTACTCTCAAAACAGTAGTGAACAACACACTTGTATGCTCACTAATGTGTAATTACCTTGTTTTTTTTCCAAGGAAGGACAAATTGCCAGTTGACCAGAAGTGTAGATGGCTCAACCAGCCCATCATCTCAAGTGAAGAGCAAATAAATGACTTCTGCAAAACTTGTAGGACAGTATCCATGACCACCCCCTCCCAAATGAACAGAAACAAACAAAAAAAAAAGTTCCATAATGGCACACTGACCAGGCAGCTAAATGCGTGATATGCCCCCACCCCTCCTGCCCTAGCTATTCACGCTCACACTGAAGCAAGTAACACAAAAAAAAAAAACATTTATTCTTTTTAACCATGGCAAACTGCTACAACAAGCAGTTGCTACAGTCTGGACTGCAAATGGAGTGCTACAGCACTCAGGTTTGACTGCAAATTCAATATCATTTTTTTAAAAGTTGGCATACATGAAACAGTATGCAGGTTTAGCCAATTGTGTCCACAAACACTTTGCACCTCTCACCCCACCATAGCTACGTTACTGCAGTTGACAAGTTATTTCACTTTTCCCCATGATAAGTATAAATCAGGTGTGCAGATGGAGTTGACCCCAGCAAAAAAACTTTTTTTCTTCAAATCTTTGCATTCAGAAGCTATCTGTCATGTGTGATCCTTTTTGGTAAAGTGACAGTACATGAGTGTAACCCTTGCCAGAGAGCTGTTAAAGATTCTTAAAAAAATGTTAACAGCAACATTTAAATGACTGACATAGAAAGTGCAGGCAGAATGCTATCTAAAATACCTAGGTCTTGTTTTCAGTGATAGGGGTTTCATGGAAATCAGCCAATCAATATTATAACATATAATTCAAAAGTAAATAATGGTGTATACTGACTGGTCAAAAAAATAGGTGGACACAGCAGAAGGCTACTAATGACAATATGAAGGGCAGTATAATTGTCATATGGAACTAAAATGGAATGATAATCTCTGACAGCAAAAAGTATAGAAACTAATTAGAGCTGTGTTCAATATACCACCACAACACCAAACAAGCACAACATTAAACCTATCCTCTTACCTAACCCTAAACAGTGAACACTGCTATAACAAGATGTTGCACATTTTGCCAAACACCACTTTTTCAAACATTTATTTTCCTGCACACTGATATACCGACCTATACTATATAAAGCTTGAACTCAGTCAAATGTGATTTTTTCAAAAGTGCAGACATAACTTATGCCATCGCTCAATTGCTAAGACTCATTTGCATTCCCAGACAAATGAAATATATACTTACACAGATCTACTTCACAAGCTCAAAGTTTCAAAACTTCAAACTGCAAATGGTCGAGACCATAAGATCAAGTTTTGAAACTTTGAAATTGTAATTAAAAAAATTAAAACAATTTTCTTTTTATGTTTTTTCAGGGGGGCAAGCCCCCCTGCATCCCCCACAGCTCATGCTAAATAATTATACCACCTCCAAGACCACACTACACTGAGGAAAATCATAGATGTTCCATTCTGTGTTGTACTGTGATCTCCATTCAAAATGTTCAAAGTTTCAAAACTTTGATCTTATGGTCTCAACCATTTGCAGTTCGAAGTTTTGAAACTTTGAGCTTCTGAAGGGCATCCACATATACAAATATACAGATCTAGAATTTCTCATCAAATGCACACAATATTGACAAGCGTTATATTGATGTACTAATGTTGAAACACCGAACATCGACACTTTGTTAGGATATCCAAAGGATTATCCTGGATTAGGCTAGTTAAACAGCAAGTGCTTTTTGCAGGTGTTAAGTGCCCTTGCAACCCCACCCCCTCCAAAAAAGCAAGCAAACAAAAAAAACAAATATATATATATATATATATATATACAGATAAATACTAACTCAGAAATTGTACAATCCCTAGGGAAAGGGATTATTTCTCTACCTGGGAATTGTCCATCTCTTGCACATTTTGACCATCTGCTTCTGTTGAACAGAATGTGTGTGTGTGTGTGTGTGTGTGTGTGTGTGTGTGTGTGTGTGTGTGTGTGTGTGTGTGTATATATATTCATTATCATTGTATAGCAAACCTTTTGTGATACTTTATCTTTTCTTTCTTTCCATTGTCTCATTTTCCTATCATATCCTAATGCTTCCCCTTATTTTTCAGCTGGTATGCTTTTTCTGTCATGTTCAGTACTTCTCCATATACTCTCTCTTTTGTGTACCAATATCTTCAATGCAAAATGTAAATGTAAATTGTCCAGGAATACCATAAGGTTTATTAATTCTAACCATCCTCCTTCATTATATTAATTATATGCAAACATTCTTCTCATACAGTATAATCTAGACCCCCACATTATTCTAAATGCTGTTTTTAACAATTATTTGTTAGAAAAAAAAAAAAAAACTAAGATGTACCATAATTACCACAATACCACTGAATGGATGATGTATATGTTTTTTGTAAACAACCTGTTATATAGCCTCTATGCAAACATTATCTCCTCTATATCACCTAAAATGCATTTCCATTGTTTTTCATGAGCATCTTTCCCTTCATATATGCCTAATACTTATATCTATTTTCTTATAAAATATATAGCACATATTTGCACTATGTCATCATATCCTTTGCTTTTTTTTTACTCATAACTAACCCTATCACCACTAAAGACTTTATTAATTCCTTCCTTGTCACTTTTTACCCACATCTTATTTCTTACCATGATCACTAAATAATCAGCATTGCTTAGAAATATAGGCAAACATACCTCAACATAATGCACTGTTTCAAATTCCTTACCCTCTCATATTGATTTCCCTTTTTGCAGTATCAATAACTAAACAGATTAATACTACAGTCATCAGGAAGCCCTGTTCAGTGGCCTTTCCAACTTAGATTTTTCTCCCTATCGGTCTATTACCCAAGACATCTCATATATGTTTCTAATAACCATTATCACTTTGTTTGGGATTTCATACTGTTCTAATATGTGCCATAACTGGCAAAACCTAATGTTACCATACCCTTTTTGATATCACACAAGCCTCATTCTACAGTTCCCGATCTAATGGCTTCCTCTACTTCTCTTGTCAATATTTCTTTCCTTAAAGTTTCTTTCTCCTTTCGCTCTATACGTCTTCTGCTACTACTTTAATAACTACTTTAAACATCTCCTAATATACAATCATTATTTTATCGTCAACAAAAAGTAACAGGTCTTTAATTATTTTTCTTCTTATTCTCCTTTTGACAAACATGTTTTATGACATCCATACATATCCCTTCATTGTGCATTCCCCTTCATTCATATATTTATAGTTTTTGAACCATTCTGTTTATTATTTTTAATTGTATTTTGTTAAACTCATATCCTATTTCATCTAGTCCTAGTACAGTGACTTTCTAGCTACTACTTGTGCCTGCACCCACTTACTTCATGTCAACATACTTTTTGGACGTATCCTTGTTTCAGTGCTTATGCATTTCAGTCGTATATTTATTTTCTTTTTACCCTGCTCCATATACATTTTTCTTAAATACACCTCTGCTGTTTTTAAAATGCATTTCTGAATCCTTTCAAGATTATCACCACATCTTTTCTTGCAGTCATCATATCATTTTTATATTTTTCCTAGTACCTTCAAAAAGGATCTTTCTCCCTGTTTCTTTCCTTTTACTGCTTGATCGCTATAACAAATTTTTCATTCTTAACAAATTCATGTAATACATTTCTTTCAGCCTTTTATGAAGCCCACTACCCCCTTCATCCACTGCCTTTTTGTACTGTATGTATTTTTGTATATACATTTATTTTTCAGAAATATTCCATATAATTGAATGTTAGTAATCTTGGACATGTTTAGCACCAGTAGAAGTGATCAAAACTCATTTGATTGCTTCTGCCAGTCTTAGGTCCATGCAAAACTGTGCACAGTGGAGATTGGTGAATTTGCCCTTTCCTTACTGAAGATCAATACTGGAGTTGGTATATATAATTAGCAGGGGCTGCTGTGGGTTCAGGGGTGCTTGCCCCCTGCAAAAATATGTGTTTTTTTTCAGTGTTTTGACTTTCAATCACTCCGGATCGATGTTTAGCCATTTGAGATGTGTGTACGCTGATGTTTCAAAGTACATCCCCATTTTCCACAGATATGCCAGTACTTTTAAATTTTTAATAAAGTTCCTTATATTTGTTTTTATAATGGTCTTGTTCTTTCTTTTCTCATCACTTCTCGTATCGAACAATCCCTTTCCTAACATAATTATGTTACTCTCTCCTCCAAATGTTGACATTATTGCAGTGTGATCTGAAAAAATAAATGCCATTAAATTCCTGCTACTTACCTTTCTTAAAGTCCTTGACAATAAATCAAAATAATTTTTTTTGTTCTTATTTCTCTGCAGGCACATACACTTTCCCTATGAAATGACAGACTGAAGTTAATTATTTACTTAGAAAATTTACATTCCAATTTTCTTTATCTTGACCTTAAATCATAATTAAAATCGTTTAAAATATCAGTATCTGTATTAATGGCCCATAAAATATTATCTTTTCAAATAGTTCCCCCCTTTCCTTTTCACATGTAGAAGTCTGTAAATAATAATCCTCACCACCATATTTTTCATTCTAAGGTCCATTATCTCTGATCTCTGTTACTCCAACTTTAACATCTAAAATCTTGAGTCTTCTATTATTTGCATAGTCTATTATCCTTCAACACCAGTCTGTTTCTCATTTTCCACACAGATTCCTTCTCTGTATTGGTCTTAATGGTGCTGTTTGTTTTTCCCTAATATTTCTTATGTCAGAAAAACACACTCAGCCTGATTCCAAAATATCTGCTCTCAGTATAAGTGACTTACTGCAGTGCATTACACTGGAATAAAGCACTTACACTGAGAGCAGGTCTTTTGGAATCTGGTACTCTGATGTAAGCCTGTTTATATATAATCCTTATGATGAAATAAGTCACTAATACCAAGAGCAAGTTTTTTCTGAATTAGGGCAGGCTTAGACCAGAGTAAGTCACTTAAACTGAGAGCAGCTCTTTTGGAATCCACCCATGGTGTGTGTGTGTGTGTGTGTGTGTGTGTGTGTGTGTGTGTGTGTGTGTGTGTGTTAAATTAATTACACCATTTCAGCACAGTAAATCTCCCTTCATTTACTACAGTATTACCATTGAAGGATTTTACTGATAAATTACCCCTTTCCATTCTTGAATCTTGCTGATTTTTTCCTATGCCTGAAATGGTGCCCCTTTGAAATCTGGTTTTCAGTAGCTTTCACTTCTTCACTTACACTATGTAATGTGTGCAGAATGTTATCCTGTACAACTCCTTTTACACTTTTTGCACGCCATCCCCTAAGATGGTCACTTTACCTTCCATTTCTTCTTCCTCAGTTCACTTTTCTCCCTTTTGCTCTTCCTCACTTACATCCAGATTAATATTCTCATTATGTGCTACAGTCTCTGTTAAATTATTTTCAAACTCTGTTATCATTGTGCCCCTCTTCCATACAATCCATTCATCAATCCCACTTTGTACACACCTAATGCTCATTAATTAATATTTTCTTCCAATACAACCCCATTCCCCATGTTAGATGCATGTTATTGCACTATTTAGATGAATTAAGTAACCACAGTAAGTAAATAAATATATATATACATTTATTTATGCATTATTTATTGACAGTTTTAATGGGAATGTCCACTGGCTCATAAAAAACCCATTTTTAGTGGAGGCCCGAGGAGAAAATCTGCAGGACAGAATAATTTATATACATGTTTACAATGAATAACAACATAAAAATACATGTTTACAATGTATAACAACATAGTAAGCAAAAAATCAAGAGAATTCATAGTGACAAATTAAACTGAGCAGAAACCATCAGAATCAGATAGTCAAATGCTACAGAAACTGTACCACTAGCAGCTGATCTGAAAATAATACAGAAATGAGTACAGAAAGCATGCAAAGTATCAATGGCAATTCTAAGAAATTAGAGAAAAAATTAAGGTTAATAATGGAGAAATCAAATTAGTACCTGTAAACCAATAAGAGTGCTAAGAAATTAAATTTAGGCATTTTCTAGTGCAGGCATAGAGCAAGAGATAGAGGAGTTAGAGAGGCTAGATAGTGTAGGTGTGATGCAAGGTAGTTAGAGTAGCCAGATAACATAGAAGCAATGCTGAGCCTGAAAAGGAGAAAGACTCAAGTAATGGCTTCATAGGTAGTGGGAGGTGCATCAGTGCAGTTACATATCCATTTAGAAACAAGATGATTATGGAGGGAAGTTTTGATGTTAGAGGGACATTGTTCACTGAGTTTGGGGGATGAGAGGTTATTCCTTAATCTGGCAATGATCCAGGAGTATAAGAGCTTTCCTGCAGGTAGGTTTGTTTTATGAATTTGGAGCAAGTGTTGGTGTTCTGAGCATAGCGGCCTAGGAGGGGAGTAGGGGGGCAAGTAAGAAGCTAAGAGCAGGGCAGTCTAATGGTTTATGGATAAGTTAATGTGAGGTGGTTAGCTGTATGAGTAATAGGTAATGAGGGAATTCTAGCCATTGTAGTTTCCTTAAGGCTATGCAATGATGGGAGAAGTGGTGGCCGCCTGTAGCAAATTTGGCAATCATGTTGCAACAGGACTCCACTTTTAGTTTCAGGGAAGATTG
The DNA here is from genome assembly GCF_019279795.1 of Protopterus annectens. NCBI lineage: Eukaryota > Metazoa > Chordata > Ceratodontiformes > Protopteridae > Protopterus > Protopterus annectens. Next base: position 548,810,792 of record NC_056737.1, read on the forward strand.
CAAGTTTATTAGCAATGGTACACCATAGGCTAAAGATGGAAGTAAGTAGGTGAGAGCTAGTGCTTGTTTAGTTGATATGGAGAAAATCCTGTTATGCCTGTATAGTAGCCCTAGTTGATTGTGTGTTTTATTAATATTTGATTGGATGCGCAGGTTGAATTTTAGGTTTTCATTTTTTCTTCTTCTTCTTTTGACTTTTCCCAGTTAGGGGTTGCCACAGCAGATCACCTGTCTGCTCATGATTGGCAGTGGAGTTTTACAGTGTCAAGTTGCCATCCCGGCACCCAACCTTCCACAGAAGGCAAACACTCACACCTAGGGCCAGTTTAGAGTATCCAATCCACCTACAGCATATCTTTGGGATGTGGGAGGAAACCGGAGCACCCAGAGGAAACCAACGCGACCACAGGGAGGACATGCAGACTACGCATAGAAGTCATCCCAGCCGAGGATCGAACCGGAGAACCTCTTTCTGTGAGGTGGCAATGTTAACCGCTGCACCACCGCAGCCACCACTTTTTTAGGTTTTCATTTTTTATTACTCCTAATAGTTTGCTATTGGCTGCTAATTTGATTTTTATAAAGATTGGTGAGAATATATTGAAACCTTTTTTATTGACAGTTGTATTTCTTTTGAGGGTAAACAACATAAGTCTTTTTGGTGGGGTTTAGAGATAGATGTTTTTGTGGACTGAGGATTCTACAGTTGAGAGTGCTGTTTGAGTCATTTTTTGTAGAGTGTCTGGATTGGGAGCAGAGGAGACTATGGTCGAGTCAGCTGCATACTGGACTAGGGAGGTGTATGGAATAATTTGGTGTACATTATTTATGAAAATGTTAAATAGAGGAGGTCCTAAAATTGAGCCTTGTGGAATGCCTGTAGATTTATGAAGGTAGGGAGAAATAGAGTTTTGTCATTTGACAGCTTGCTGTCTATGAGAGATAGCTATCAAACCAGTTAAGAGATTGAGAGGATAGTCCTATAGAAGTAAGTTGAGACAGGAGAATGGAGTGAGAGACAGTATCGAATGCTTTGGATAGGTCCAGAAAGAGAGCTGATAATGTATGGTCTAAGTCACGGGCTTTGTTGATTACATCTTAGAAGGAGATTGGGGCAGTAGATGTACTGTGTCCTGGATGGAATCTGTGTTAGGTTTTGGAGTGGATGTTGTTATTTAAAAGATAACGGATGAGTTGTTTTTGAATGTATTTTTCCAGAATTGTTGAGGTAGGGGATAGAATAGCAATGGGTCAAAAGTTTGAGATATCAGAGGATGGGCCACCTTTATGAAGTGGGAGCTTTTTTTCCAAAGGCAAGGGCTGTAGGATTCTTGGATGGACCTGTTGATAAGGATACTAAGTGGGTAGGCAGTGATCTTAAGGAATTTGGCAGGAATATTGTCATCAGAATTAGAACAGGGCTTTAGGTTCTGAAGGAGTTTTTTTATAGAGGATGTGGAGATAGAGAGATTGAATTCCAGTTGATGGGGTTCCATGATACAGTTTTGAGTAGGGATTTTTGGGCTGGAGCGATTATGTAGGAGTGGAGGAAGGGAGTTGTGCATAGGAATGTGATTAGATGGTAAGGCAGAGGAGAAGGATGTAGTAAGAATGGGTATAATATCAACGGAGTAGGAGTTGAAATTAGAGGCAATAAGGTCAGGTGGCATGTTAGTGTATGGGCAAGGATTAGATCTAGTGCCAGGGTGTAAGAGATTATTGATGGAAGACCAGAACAGTTTAGGGTTATTTTTCCTGTTTGTTTATAAATTCCAGAAGTATTGTTTCTTGTCTTTGCAGATAAGTTTTTTGGCTTGGTTTTGAAGCTGTTTATAATGGATAAGGTTGGAAGGATTTTTGGATTTGAACCAGGATTTCTAGGTTTTATCCCTATTTTTCATAATTTCCTTCATAGATTTAGATAGCCAGGGAGCATAGTTGGATGTAATTGTCTTGGCTCTGGTAGGAGCTAAGCTATACAGCACATTGAGAAAGGAATTATTGAAGTAAAGGAGGGTGTCATCTAGAGGAAGAATTTTTAATAAAGTTCCACTTGTATCTTCTTAGGATATTATCGGAGGTATGAGGATTGAATTTAGATAGATCTTGTGTTACCTTGATATTATGGACTTATGATAGAGATGAGCAGTGTTGAATTCTGAAGGATGGGAGATGGTCTCTAAGGGAGTTTGCCATAGTGCCAGAAATACGGTATTTGGAAGGGTCTGAGGACAAGATCCAGTCTGGTATTGAGCCTTTATCAGATTTATAATTAAATATAGTGACTGTGTTGATTAGCTGTGTGAAATGACACAAATGTATGCTAGAGTGAGATTGATGGGAGGAAGTAGAAGCCCAGAAGATGTTCATGTCATCTAAAATGATAGTTTCATTTTTTTATAGTAAAGGAAATCCAGGAAAGTATATTTTCTAAAACTGGGATGTTGTTTCCTGGGGGAAAGTATATGACCATTATGCAGAGTTTTTTTTATTATTAATGTTTATGAATAAGATTAGGATCTCGGCATTTTGAAAATGTGGAATAGAATCAGTAAAAGGGGCTATATTGAGAGTACTGGGGTAAATTAAGGTGACACCACCTCCTTTTTTATGTTGTCTATCAGGCTTCAGCCCTAATTACATTGAAATTGGGAGGAAGAAATTTGGAGTCTTGAATGGAAGGTTTAACAAAGTTTCTGTAGCAGCTAGGATGTGAGTTCTATTTTGGTTAAGCCATTCATGGAATTCGGAAGTTTTGTTACAAATGCTTTGGAAGTTTATAGTGGTTAGGTGGAGATATTTTGTAAGTTTAGGAGAGTTGCATTCTTGAGATGAAAGTGGAGATTGAGGCCATAGGTTGGAGTGAATGTCACCAGAATGTATCTGTCTCTCCAGCAGGTTCTATTAATGTCACATACCAGGTTAAGTTCTTTAGAGTGCGTTAACCCGTGTACAATTTGACTTGTGGATATGCAACATTTCCAGTAAAGCAGGGTCAGAGATTGCCTTGTATGTAAGCCAGAGATCACCTCTGAGTAGTCTGTATGAAACGAAGTAAAGTGAAAGTGATTTCAGATGATCCACATAGGACAGATGCTTAAGAACTTGAATTTTTCTTGTGAGGAACCTTTGTGTTCTCTCCAATTGCTGCAGGTGCTTGGAAAGGAACATACCAAAAGGGGTGCTGTACTCAATTATTGGCCTGAAGAGGAAAGAGTACAGGGAGGTTATAACTTCTTTTGTTCTGGAGGCAATGCCCTTACTTATGAGATGAACAATATAAAATGTCATTCTTACCAATGTGGAGACATGGTGGTCAAAGGTAAGGTTGCTGCCAACCTGTGTGCTCAGGTCTCTCATAACTGAGTGCATAGTTAAGGTGTTGCTATTGATGTGGTAATTATGAGGAACATTGCTCTTACTGAAAGGGATGATAATACATTTTTTGCATTGAGTTTAAGCCCATAACTTAGGAATCAATCATTTTTAGTATAAGACGCTTTTGTAGGATGTTGACATCATTTGGAGATTCAATGGCCACTCTCAGTTTGCAGTCATCAGCAAACTTTGTCAGCCACAGACCTTTAGTTTTTTTCCTGTACTTTGGAGAAACAGATTTCAAACAATAGAGGTCCCAGGAATGATCCTTGTTGAACACCACTGGTTACAGGTCTGCTGTTGGAGGGAGATTCCCCTATTTTGACTATATCAGTTCTATCAGTAAGCCAGTTAGTGACACATCTAACAATATAAAGTTTGATACCTAGCTGGGTGAGTTTGTCAATGATACCTGAGTTGGGATAGTGTCAAAAGCCTTGATTAAGTCTAGCTAGGTTGTATGCACAGATTTCATCTTGTCCAGGGTCTTGGTGACTGTCTCAAAGAAGTCCACCAGGTTTAACAGGCACAATCTCCCTTTGACAAATCCAAACTGAGTAGGGTCAAGTGTTTGGAGATTACCTATGCCTTTGTTGTTAAGGTCCATGATGTTTACTCCTGGCTTTGCAGATAAGGCTAGTCAGGCTAATAGGTCTATAGTTCCGGGGGTTAGTGGAAGCACCACCTTTGTGCACGGGTATAACTGTGGACATTTTCCATTCAGCTGGGATGAAGATGGTGCTTAGACTATGATTGAAAATAGTATGCAATGGTGTTGCTAATTTTTGTTGGAACCCATGTAGGACACAGCCTTGGATGTTATCAGATCACACAGATGCTGTTTTTTTGGCTTTAGAGATGATGCTTACGACCTGCTATTTAGAGATACAAGGTAGGGAACAGGTAGTAGGGATGTCATGGGGTACGTGTGGCAATGACAGGGGAGTGATGTTTTTAGAGAACCTGTCAGCCAACAGGTTAGCTATGTTCATAGGCTCAGTATATGTGGTATCATTAGCTACCAGTTCAGCACAAATCTGGGCCTTTCCTTTTAGATTATGGATGTAACTAAAGAATGCCTTATGGTTGTCCTTAGTTGAGGAAGCTAATTTGGATTCATAGTTTGCTATGGAGGACTTCACAAGAAATCTTATTTGCTTGTTTAAGCTGATGAGGGAGTGTTTCCAATTTAGTGCTTGCTCCCTCTTAGTCTTAGACAGCAATGTCTTCCTCTTATTGTAAAGCCCATTAATGGCAGTTGTCCATCAAGCAGGTTTGCTCTTCCTTGAGGAGCTTTTTATGGTCCTAACAGGTACGGCCGAGTCAATGTAGTTATACAGGTGTTTGTATAAAGCACTGGTGTAGAACTCAGCCTAGTTGCCAGTTCTTTCTTAGGGAGTAGGTGCAGTGAAGCTATTTGTACCATCCTGTAAGAGGTTATAATCTGCTTTAGAGAACCTTTTTACTGGTGGGGCAGGTGTGATAGTTACTTCAAATAAGAATAATTTGTGATCAGTTCTCACCTGGAAAGACCTCACAGTAGGGGTACTACAGTGGTCCACCATATTGATAAGCACCAGATCCATGATGTTGGCACCCCTTGTGGGGGTGTCAACCAGGTGGTCCAGGGCATTGGAGTTAATTAAGTTGAGGAACTTTTGGGCAAGTGAGTCTGAGCATGAGTAATTTACCCAGTCAATGGATGGGTAGTTTATGTCACCTAAAACAATGGTGTTTGGATGTATCTGGATAAACACAAGTAGATCCAAATAGGCAGAGTAGGTTTTCTGATTTATGGAGGGGTTCTTGTAGCTGGCAATGACTTGAATAGGTGTCCTACCAACAGTTAATTGCACCTGAAATATCTCCAGGGAATCACACTGTTTAACCAATCTGGAGGTGTATTTATCTTTAATGAATATTGATACAGTGCCTCCTGTAACTTTCAAGCCTTCAGTTTGTGGTCTGAATGTGTGGAAGGAGGTGTAACTCAGTATGGTTGTGGTGCTCTCCACAGCTGCGAGCCAGGTCTCCATGACTGCACAAATGTCTACGTCTTCCAAGGTGAGTACTGCTTCCAGTGAGTGCAGTTTTGTATTAAGACTCTTAGCATTTAGCAGCATAACCTTGAGGTGTTTTTAGATGCAGATTTTACATCAGAAATTTTGTCCTTGAGACACTGCCTAAAAAAGGTACTATGGGGTGGAAAGAGCCTTAGCCAGTAACCAAAAATCCTAGGGTTGACAGATAAATGTTAATGCAAAAAATGTATTATCATTCCCCTTTGGTAAGGGTGATGTTCCTGCAAAATACCACATTAATACCAATACCCTAACCACACAGTCAGTGGTGAGAGATATGGGTACACATATTGACAGCAACCTTAAGTTCAATCACCATGTCTCCACAGTAGTAAGAAGGCCACTTTATATTGCTCATCTCATAAGTAAGGGCATTGCCTCCAGAAAGAAAGAGGTTATAACCCCCTTGTACTCTTCCCTCATCAGGCCAATAATAGGGTCTATATTACATTGCCAAAATGCAGTTCTGCTGAACACCTATCCATTGACACTAAATAAGTGAAATTATTGTAATGTAAATGTACAATGCTCCCTTTGGTATGTTCCTTTCCAAACACCTGCACAAATTAGAGAGACCACTAAGGTTCGTTATGGAAAAAATGCAGGGTCTTCAAGATCTGTCTTATGCAGATAGACTGAAATCATTGTCACTCAATTCTGTGTCATACAGACTGCTCATAGATGATCTGTGTTTTGCATATAGAGCAATCTCTGACCCAGCTTTGATGAAAATACTGCACATTCGCAAGTAGAATGGGTCATGGGTCACTCACTCAAAGGACCTTAACCTTGTATGTGACATCAACAGAACTTGCTGGAGAGACAGATTTGTCTCACAGAGGTTGCCCCACCTTTGGAAGAAGCTTCCTATTCATGTTAAACAAAGCCTCTCATTGGACCTATTTAAGCTCAATTTGAATGATTAGAAGGGCAACCGGAATTCACCCCGGGGATTCTACCTGTGTCTCTTTTGGGCAGGCGCAATAGGTGCTGATTTTGGTGTCTGCTTGAACCAGACACCCTTGGTAACATAGGTGGAACCTGGCTAGGCTAGTAAGTACCCTGGGACCATTAGCCTAGTAACCTATTATGATCTGATTATCCTATCAAGACCATCTGTGCCAACGTATCAAGTTCTGTCAATCAATTCATTCCAGGCTGACAGATACTGGATCCTTTTAAAATGATATCAGAAACTAAGCCAATTATTGAATTCAATAATTTTCTGTTTGCATTGAGGCATAATCCTAGGTGAATGTAAAATGCTGCTTAAGGTTTGAGATATACCTGCCTGAGACACACAGTCCAAAAGCTCAGTCATGTCTGTCTTTATATAGTCCAGATAGGTATGTCTCAAGTCATTCACAACAAAATGAACTATGATGTAGTCATAACAGCACTTGTTGTTGAGAGACTTCAGTGCATGTGTGGTATTGCAGATCCTGGCATCTGACAGACAACTGACACTGACCTTTTCCTTATCTAGCCTGGTGAGAGGGACATCTGTGTGTCTCACGATGAAATCATCTATGACTAATATGATTGGTTTTGCGTTTTGCCTTAAGGGCTTGACAGGTGAGACACGGGTGCATGAGCTATTATGTGTATTGTGCTCCGCAGAGGAAGTATTATGTGTAGCGTGCTTGTGTATGTATTTTGGGAGGTCTCTGGTGTTTAGGTGTGTTTTTGGTGATGACCTTCACATATGTAGGTATGTGTGATGTTGGTTTGGGTGCAGTAGGAGGTGAGGTGTGCATGCTGACAACCCACTCACTGTCATATGTAATGACTGGTGTGTGAGAGAGCATGGATTTGAGGTTTTTAAAATAATTGCATCTCTTACATGTTGAGTTCTTGTGGACTAGGATTAGAGAGTTGTTGGTGAACATGAGGCAGTTGCTATACTGCCTCAGGATGCCCATATCGACCAAGATGGCTGGAGAAACTGTGGGAAATTGTCTGAACATAGAGTTAAGTGAATTAATATGGCTAGGAAAAAAAAAGTCACACATAGAAATGGCTAGTGGGTAAGAGGTGTGTTGGTACCTCTTAGGCTAGGCTTAGTGTTCCACCTGACAGTAGAGCAAGGCCATGGAAAACCTCTGGAGTAACACAAGCAAAGAGCTAAGGGAAAGTTTAACAAGCAAAATATTTGCGTCTATAACCACAAAAAGTAACCACCACTAAGAGGCAGTGCACGATGGTACACTCAAACAAGAGAAAATGTTGGGCTTAAATGAAGCAAAAAATAACTCCTTTAACTCAACTAGCTAATAAGGTCAGACTCTCTGACAGCTAGTCCAATCATCTTCAATTAGATGGGACCCAGACAGCACCCCCCTCCCATACGGGTGCAGAAGTGCCTTCATCAACAAAGATGGCTTGAATTTTGATGCTCAGAAGTTACAAAACAGACCCATAAACAGCAAACCTGGAACTGGGCTACACTGCAGCTAAACTATTACAGTATACATTAAAATGTGGCAAATACACTTCAGACAATTCAAATAGACAGTAGAATGCAAATACAAATTAAAAGTCCAATATAAGAGCAAAAACAGGCACTTATAGTTAGTTGGAAGCAATGGATGCCTCAGATCTTTCAGTATCTCAGTGAAGAGCTGCTTTTAGTGTCAAGTGATACCAAACAGTGTAGATTCACCAAGTCAGCATCTAGCCTATGCTATAAAATGCAGAAGTACTGGAAATTCAAAGTGCATAAAATCACAGTCACAACAGCAAAAACAGTTTAAATAAACAGCAATTTACCAGCAATTCCCAACTTAGAAGGGTGTAGACCACACACTTCTGCCACAAGAGACTAAACCACAAATGTTCCAAATGTAAAACTGGTTTTGGAGTCCAATTGCATAAGCCAGGACTAAGACACTACAGAATAACAAACATGGTTGGTGGAGCCTAGATGGCCAACTGAGAGCAGAGAATTTTGAGAGCTTCATAAACTAGTATAATAATATAGGAACATTTTATTACCTTCAAGTATAAAACATCAGAAATCTATAGATAAACTATTAAACTACATAAATATAAATTTTGGTGGAGATACACAAACATTTTCCTATCAAGTAACTTGGAGATATATTGAGTCACTGAATATGAACAACTCAAGGAATTCTCATCCAGATGCTGCTTTGAAAAAAAGAACTGCAATTGATGACATCTACATTACAGGAACCATCTTTGAAGATGTATGGCTTTAAAAATGACTTAGAAAACCTCAAATTAAATTCTCAAAAACAGATGATACTCTTAAGGAACCATTACAGCAACACCATACAAAAATAACAAATATAGAGACTTCTCTAAATGACAATGAAGGGAGACTCAAAGAGGAAGAATTCCAAAAAGAATTTCTGCTTAAACAGAATAGATGTCTGGTTAATAAAATAGATGACTTAGGAACCAAGGAAAGGAGAAACAACATAAGGATCTTTGGCCTACCTGAAAATACTGAAGAAGACATTATTTAATTCATAACAAGCTGGACTCCTGAAGTTGTAGACTTGAAAGAGGGACTTTCATTTGGAATTGAAAGGGTGCATAGAACACTAAGGAAACCTGCTTCTAACTCAACAAATTCTCCACCCAAATCCATAGTTATAAAATTTCTTTCATTTCTGGACAAGGAACTAATATTAAAATCTGCTTGGAGAAAATCACCCTTAAAATACAATCAAAGTTTGATAAGGTTTGACAATGATTATTCTTCCAGAATATTAGAACAAAGGAAAAAAGTCTGGCCAATAATAAAACTGTTGAAACAAAACAACATTAAAGCACAACAGACCTTTCCAGCCAAGATAAAAATACTTTTTGCCAATGAGATGAGAACCGCTAATCACTTAGAAGCTACTATATTCATCAAAAACAACAACAAAGTGTCTATCCAAAAAGAAATGGAATGGGTGGCCCTTACTCTTAAAAGAATAAAAGAAACAAATCTTTGGACTGATACTAGAAAGAAGCAACAAAAAACTGATTCCAAGATAGCTGTCCCAAAAAAATAACTCTTACAACTACATATCTCAAAGTATCAACTGATATGGTACATCACCTGTTATCTGTTTTTATTTATTTATTTTTTAAAAAGGAGGGTTTCTTAAACAACTGAGAAACAGTAATGATTTATTCAGAATGTTCAGAGTCCAATAATTATTCACAAAGGTAGGTCAAGATGGGTTATTGTTTGCATTATATATAAGTCAAACAAAGCAACATATAATACAAATGGAAGTTTCTGTCCCCCTACTTGAACTCGATGAATACTTATCTTGTTCATTTTTAATTGATTTTACTTATAGTAATTTAAGTAATTAATTAACTAATTCAACAAGGTACCATTCATCAGAGTTCAGACTCAAATGTAACAAAGTAATATCACATATAATAGCAGTAACAGTAGAGTGTTTTTTTAAAAAAATGCTGTCATGGAGACTAATGTCTTCTTCAGTTAAAGTATGGTTTAGAAATGTCATGTATATCTTGGTTAAATCTGTCTAAATACAGTTAATATCAATTATGGCAGGTATCACAGCTATGAGTGCTGTTTGATCGATCCTGATATGGTGTGCGTGGATGCAGCTGTGTCTGGCAGCTAGTAGAAATGTCATTATTATTCTGTCTAAACATAATTAATATCAATTATGGCAGGTATCATAGCTTTGAGTGTTGTTTGATTAAGCCTGACATGGCGTATGTGGATGCAGCTATGTCTGGCATCTGTTGTATGTTGCCATTTTCGTCTCCGGAAAGCTGTGGGCTGCGGTTTGTGATTGAAGTTTACTGATGGTTGTGTATTAGGAAGAGACATTTGGTGTTTTAGCCTGGAGCAAGGGGAAGGGGGTGGACAAAACTGTAATTTTGGATATTTTGGCAGAGAATAGTTTGTTTATAGCTCTGCTGAGTGAGAGGTGGGAAGGATGGAAGAATGCATTATCTGTTGTTGTGGCGGCTTGTTGGAAGGTTTTTTTTTTTTTTTCTATTGGCTCTCCGTTCTTTTCGTGGCTGCTGTCTCACTGAAAGGGAGGGAATTTAGGCTTGAAGTTGCAGTAAAGTGAACCATTTTTTCAGGTGCATTGTGAGCCTCTGGTATGCAGTACACAGACACACTAACAGAAACAGGCAATTCCAGGTTGCTATGGTAATGAAGACAGAGTGATGATAATGCTTAACGGCTCAAAGGAGTCTCCAAGATGATTCTCGGCAATGACGTTTTTGGTTTAAAAAAATGTATATAATAAAAGGGCTGTTTTAAACCACATGTACACATATTGATGGTCTTCAAACACTTCATTTAGCTCATTATGTTGATTCTTGATAAAAACAAAAACAAAAATAAGCACAATTTTATATTAAAAATGCATTTTGGGCCATACACATTAAGGACTTAAATAAGAGTGGAAGTCTGAGCTATTGTGAAAGACTAAGAGCACTTGGTCTTGTACAAGTACCCTTTGCAGTGGTCTGGGAGGTAAACTTGCTCTGATGTGTTGGGCATATGAGGATAGCTGATTCTGGGGATGTTTGGGGCTGCCGGGAAGTGCTAGAGAGTCATCAGATTTCCTTCATGGAAATATCTGTGGGAAATGAAGCTGTATTAAGTAGTTCACTGGCACAGTGGCCACTTCATGGAACAGGCTGGTAAACTGGAGCAGGACAAATATTGGTTTGGATATTTTAAGAACAGCCTGGAAACATACCACATGAACTACTGAATGGTATTCTGGCAAAACTGGATGGGCATTGTTGCACGTGCTTAAGTACTGATATGTGTGTATGTAAGGATGGAAATATACTTATAACAAATAAGAAACTAGAACTGTCTCATAATGTAAAGTCTATGGACTGTATAAACATGCTTGGAAGGAGCTAATAATAAGAATAAGCATTACAGCTTGTGGTCTCTAAAATAACTAAGCAACAGACAAAAAAACACACAATAGTTATGTAATGTATGATTTTAGTAAATCTAGGCATAAAATATATAATCTTCATATAAGATGAAGCAGTCTTCTGAATTTAAATATTAAAGACAGGGTTTAATAACATGGGCTTGTGAATAATAACACTACTGTTTTAACTTGTCATAAATGACGTGCAATACATTGAACATCAAGGAGAAGCATGATGATTTTCTTATATAAGTAAATATGCATAACAAGTCATGTAATTGGTTTAACTTGAATTGTAGTTTTTGTAACTCATCTTGACCATACATAATACTTAAGCTGTTACCAAGGTAACTAATGTTTTATACATGACATCAAGCTGACAAAGTTGTTCAAGGGAAACAATAGAAGCCTGAATTAGGAATGTCACAGAATGTAACAATCACATTCTGAACAAATAGTATTAAATTGACAATAATTACTCAGTTTAACCTTTGCTGATTATACAAAATAGAATGTTGCCATTTAAATCTAAAAACTTTCAGTATATGTCATAAAATGCAATTTATGAATATGGAAAGGGAACTTGTAATCATTAATTAGAATAAGTGAATTTGTTGTTTTTAACCTATAATTTCACTCATTTTATAATAAGAAATGACAGATATGAAAATCCTTATGTGTAGGAAATGGGGTGAAGAGGGATGCACTGATAATTAAAATGCACTAGCTTTCATCAATGTACACATAAAACAAACATGATGCTTTAAGTTAGCAACAAAGTGATTACTTAAATGATGGCAAACAATGAAATATAGCTTCTGATATATCCAGTAAAATACTTTGTATTATAAACATTAGGTATACATATTATTACGATCTATTTATATTAAGTAATACGTTTTGAAAGACTTCATCAGTAAGGGTGAATATGTTAAATAACTGTATGCTATAATCTTTTACTGAGGTTTTATATATGATACTTCCTACTTTATTATGATCAAATTGCTTGTCATCTATCTTTCATGTAAATATCAATTACTTATACTATAAGTAGACATCCATACTGTATTAGAATTCTGTCTAATCTACAATAGTACTATATCTGCTCAAAATAATATAAATATTGCTTATTCCTATTACAAATATTCTCCAAATGATAATTCAATTTATGGAGCTCAGATGTTCTGGATTGTCAAGGTATGAGTGATAATCTGATAGGCAGGATTATCCATCAGATTAGGAATGATTTTCATTCAATTGCTAGTGCGGATCTTAGTTTTGTTAACATTTATTAATTTAAATTCGCTATTTCAAAAAAACAATTTTAGTATGCCTGACCAAAACATTACTTTATTGGCAAACACTCAAAGTATAAAACTGATAATTTCCTTAAAAAGCTCAAATATATACTTTATAGTCATCAGAGGAAAATGTTTAATAGTCACAATAAAACAAAAAAATACATTGTCTAAATAACCTAAGATGGATTTATCTTTATTATCTTTAAATACCAATGGCTTAAACAATCCTGGCAAGAAATGAAATCTACTGAAATATTTAAAACTGAATAAAGCACAAATTGTCTTCCTTTAAGAAACTCATTTCAAAACTAATGAAATTACAAATGGAATCCTAAGGAATATATGATATTGGCGCAATCCACTTATAAAACAAAGACAAAAGGGGTAATAATTTTATGGAAAACAAATGTGATTAACCCAGAAATCATTTATAAGTATGAAGATAAAGAAGGCCTTATGGCATTTGTAATAGTTAAATATAATAACAGAATATGGACCCTAGCCAATCTATACTGGCTCCCAGACATTGGAACAGGAACTGTTAAAAACCACTTAGATTTAATTTCCAATAATTATAAAGGCAACTTGGGTGGCCACGGTGGTGTAGCAGTTAGCGCTGCCACCTCACAGCAAGAGGTTCTCTGGTTTGATCCTCATCAGGGGTGCCTTCTGTGTTTAGTCTGCATGTCCTCCCTGTGGTCACATGGGTTTCCTCCAGGTTCTCCAGTTTCCTCCCACATCCCAAAGATATGCTGTAGGTGGATTGGATACTTTAAATTGGCCCTAGGCGTGAGTTCATGCATGTATGTGCCTTCCATGGAAGGTTGGGCACCGAGCTGGCAACTCGACATCGTAAACCTCCACTGCCAATCATGAGCAGATAGGTGATACGCTGTGGCGACCCCTAAATGGGAAAAAGCCAAAAGAAGAAGAATTATAAAGGCAACTTAATATTAGGAAGAGAGTTTAACTGTATATTTGATATTTTGGGTCTATATCATAAGTCTAAATGTTGAATTGTCCGAACGCCAAAACTTCAAACTGGGAAGTTCGAAATCTCAAAATAGCGAAGCCGTGTAACACCGAATTTTTTCCCATGGAAAAAAAAAATGGTGGGCCATTTCCGCTGCTATGCTATTTCCTCCACTGTGGTGAGATCTCCGAGTTGGTATATTTAAGTAGGGGGCTGTGGGGGGCATTTGAAGGTTTTTTTTTTTTGTTTTTTGGAAGGAACAGCAATTTTTTTTTCCCTGGGGAAAAAAAAAAATCACTGTCTTGAGCATTCAAACTTCTTGCGTTTCAAAGTTCTGGGTTCAATATTTACATAGTCGAACTTATGATAGTTCAACTATGTGATATAGAACCGATATTTCTGAAACTACAAATATAACACTGCTGTGTACATCTGCTGTATTAAAAGCTTTAAACAAGTGGGTAGAATCATTTCATCTTGTAGATACTTTCAAATTTAAAGAAGATAAATCTTTGTTGTTTTCCCATCAAGATCACAGATTTGGTACCCAAACTAGAATAGATAAAATATTTGCTGGCCATGACTAGCACTCTAAAATCATTAATTTCTCAATCACTCCCTGACCCTTTTCAGACCACAATTCATTGAAACTAAAACTTTAAAATGGGTACAAACCATTAATCTTTAACTCCAGAATTCCAGCATATATATCTAAAATTAAAGAGTTTAAACCCTGGTTATTATCTGAATTACAGTTCTTCTTAGATATTAATTACACCACAATGATAACTAAAATAATGGTATGAGACTCACTAAAAGCTTATATATATATATATATATATATATATATATATATATATATATATATATATATATATATACATATATATATAGTAAAACCCTAACTTGTTATAAAAAAAATCAGAGAATGGTATTCTGAATTATTAGATCTACAATCCAAACTTTTGTCAGTAAAAGCTGAAAAAAATCAAAATCATTTGGAGATGAAAAAGAAAGTAGAAGTATTAAACAATAAATACAACGGAATTCTAACATATAAAACTAGTTTATCTTTAGAAAAAGTAATGCTATTTGCTTATGACATATTACTAACATTATCTAATACAAAAGAGACATTAGAATAATTAAATATGTTAATTGACAAATTTCACATGACTTCAGGACTCCATTTTAATAAACCAAAGTCAATTTTTTTAATTTTAAATAAAAAAAAGAACTACAGACTAAGGGGTATCACATCATAGGGAAACAAGAATCTACCTTAAAATATCTAGCAATTGAGTTATGCAAGGATAATAATGAATTAGTCTCAAAAACTACAATAATATCATCAATACAATTAAAATATCTGTGGAAAAATGGAACAAAATAATATTAACATTTGAAGATAGACTACAGTTAATAAAAAGGGTTTTACTGCCCAATATCCTATATATATATATATATATATATATATATATATATATATATATATATATATATATATATATAGCCTTGGCAATGCAACTGTTACTAGAAAGTAATATGCTTAAATAAATAAATTCATGCCTAATAAAATTTTTATGGTTTCCCAAAAGAAACGGAATAGCTTTAATACAGCATATCAGACTATGGAAACAGGGAGGACAAAACTTTCCTGATATAGAAACATATATAAAAGCATCAATATCTAAAACAATCTAAGATTGGATAAGTCCAAATTAATCTGCAAATTGGAAAGAATTACTAACTGTAATATTAATAAATGAATTTGATTTACAAAAAAAAAAAATTCAAATAGATAAAAAAAATTTGCCATGGCACATATTACATATTAGTGTGCAATATAACATAACTAAACCCACTAAATCTCATATGATTAATTATTACATTGACTCATTTAGGAAAATTATTAATGCAAATATAGATTTAAAAAATTGGTTTGATCTTTTAACATCATGTATAGTCACAAAGAACTTTCCACATAAAATATATAGAGAAATTATTAATTCTTGAGAACAGAAGGGATATGTTTTTTGGCTCCATTGTATCAAATAACCAAAAGTTTTAGATATGCAAATAATAAAAACAGCATATAAAATTTCACAACAGGACTGGCTAACTTTACAGAGTATTCTGTCATATTCACAAGATTTAAGTAGAATAATTAACAATTCTTTATTTAAAGAAATTCCTAAATTTACAAAATGCATATATGAAATCATATATAATGACAATAAAACAACACCCAAAACCTCATATTGGAAATATATAACAAAAGGACACTGAATACATTTAAACAAATATCTTATTATCAATAAAATATACATCCTTTACACAATACTGGAAAGTTTTTAATTGGAAATGCTTGCATAGAGCATTCTTAACCCCAGATAGAATCAATAAAATTAGTTCCTCCATAAAAGGAATATGTTGCAGATGTGAGCAAGTACACAGTGCAGATTGGAGCCACATTTTCTTTGATTGTGTTAAAATTAAGCCATTTTAGAATGGTATTAATAACTTTCTACAAGCTGTATTTAATTAATTATTTTATTTAACTAAAGCTCTTGTATTATTAAATGTGAATGAAGGCCCTCATTTGAACAGGTCAAACATGTATCTAGTATGGACTATACTTCAATTTCAAGGAATTGTATAACAAGAAGATGGAATACAAACACAATACCAACTTTGGAAGATTTCTGCAGCCTATTGAAGACCACAGCATTATCGGAAATTAAAATTAAAGAACTAAGAATTTATCCAAAGCCATTTATCAACAACCCTCTGGGAAAAGTCTTATTGTTGATTGACACTATACAATAATTGACCAGATACTCTGATAATGGATTGGACATACTTATAAAGTAACTGTATACATTAAGATCTGTTATAATGTCAGGCTAATGTAAATAGTGTACATAGTTATTTATGATATTATGTATAAATAATATGGAATTCATACAAATGTATTTGAAAAATAAAAAAAAAAAATGAGAAAAAAAAGAATAACAGACACAATAAGCCTTCACCAGCAATTCCCAGCTTAGAGGTGTCTAAGCCACACTCTCTTGCCACAAGAGTCTAGAAAACAACCCTCCTAATGTAAAATAACTGGTTTGTAGTCCAAGTGCTTAAACTATAACTACGACACTTTTAGAACAACATACATGATGAGCCTTCAAACAACAATTCCCAGCTTAGAAGTGTGTAGGCTATCCTCTCCTGCTACAAGAGTTTAGACCAAAAATCTTTGTAATGTAAAATAACTGGTTTGGAACCCAAGTGCCTAAACCAGAACAAAGACACTTAGAGCAACAGGTACAATAAGCCTACACCCAGCAATTCCCAGCTCAGAAGGACAGAGGTTACCCTCTTCTCCTACAAGAGTGTAGAGCACATCTAAATTAGATGAACAAATGATCAAAATGTCAAATACAACATGCTTAACACACTTTGATTGAACGTTCATCTAATCAAACCCTTAAAATAATGAGAACCGGAGTTCTGAAAAGTTTTGTTTGTCCCACACCTTCCCTAAACTTACATGCAACACACACATACAACTAATACATATAAACCCATACATTCTCACATCATTCAACAACTTTCAAACCTAAACACACTCTCCAACTATATAAATACCAACTCCAAGATCGCTCTACATTGGGGAAAGGGCAATTGCCTGGTAATCGCAACATACACATACAAGTACGGAATTCACTTACCTAGCCATTCTAGACAGTCTAGCACCCTTATGTCACAAGCTACACTCACCACCATGGCCAACTAAAACTTTTCAGAACTCCAGTTTTCAACTTTTTCAGTGTTCCATTAGATGAACGATCAATCAAAGTGTGTCAAGCATGTTGTACTCGACATTTTGATCATTCGTTCATCTAATAGGAACCCAGAGCACAAACTCTTAATGTAAAATAACTGGCCTGAAGCCCAAATTCTTAAACCAAACTGAAGAGACTTAGAGTAACAATTGCAATTTAATGAGGCTACTAATACACAGTAATAATTGCAGCAGAATAAATGCAATTGAACAATTTAAGAACAAGCATCAAAAGCAACATAAAGTAAAAAAGTAGGAAGAGACACAAATACAATAAAAGGAGCTGAATAAAACATTTTTTAGTTAAGTAGAAAGGCAGGGAACAGAAAATAATTCAAGGTTAAGAATCTAAGGGGGTAGGCCTTCCCAAATTATCTCACTGTACTCAATAGAATGAGCTGATGTGATGGGACTGGGAGGAGTGTCCAATATCAAATGTATAGTACAGGCAGGCAACTTAAAAGCCACCGAATTTTACGAATACAACAGTTGGACGCATGGATGGGAAAAATAAAATGGAGGCAGAATCAGAACAGAAGTAAGGGTTCCTGCATTATTAACATTTTATAAGTTCACTAACCCTGAGATATGTTCACGAAACATAGCTTTTACAGAATACTGTTAAAACACCAACCTAAAAGTACAATAACAAGCAGATGGAGTTTCTTTAACAAGTGCAGGCTGAAAAACAGTGATAAATTCAATAAAATAAATAAAGACAGCGTAGGATTGTTAAATATCACGGGAACAGTTAGAGCACATGCAGAAAATATACTTATATCAACTTTGTATTTCCAGATGGTTTTAGAAGCAATCGTTCTAATCCTCCACATCATTTAGCCATTCACAGGTGAACAGCCAACCACAAAAGAGCAGAGTCTTATAAAATGTAATTCTTTTATACCAACAAGATGAAAGACTTTTCTAAACTTAAACCCTCAGGCCAAACAGATAAAAACACAAAAAGCTACTGACTACTAGATCCCAGCTAAATAAAATTGAGACAGAAACAGAATAGAAATAAGGTTTCCTTCAGTATCAAGAATCCTTGGAAATAAGTTCACTAACCGATTTGTACATAATGTCTATTTAAGACCCCCGCCAGTTGAGCCTGCATATTCTCCTTCATTTTTCTTACAGGCTGTAAGTATTCCTTTAACTTCTCATCTACCCCCTCAGCTCTCTGCAACATACAGTCTTCTGATACAACTTATTATTTTCTCCACCATTCCCTCATAGGAAATAGGAATGCAGCTCGCTTTACATAAAGAGTAGGCAAAGTACCCCAGAGTCATGGGTAAATTTCCCCCAGTAGGTATAAAAAATACTTCAAGTCTCCCTTGAAAAGCTGCAGCTGATGTAGTGGAAATCACTCAGCAAAGCATAATACATAATATGAATCCCCCTTTTCCCCAGTTTCCACATGAGGTCAGGGTGTTGCATCAGCTGTCAACCACATTTTTCATCTCAGTGCCACTGCTTTATTAAAATTGATAAGCACGTTTGTCTATTGAATGTAGACTTCATCAGATCAATGATCTGATGAAGTGTACATTCAATAGACGAAAGTGCTTATCTATTTTATTAAAGCTGTGTTTGTTTACTCGTTCCCACCTTTTGTTTTATCTCAGTGCCACTTTCTTACTTTCTTCAACAGGCATTCCTGAATGACATGAATCTTTATTAACCCAATCCATCCATCTCATTGTTGATTGCCAATTTTTCCTCTTGCATTCCTCTAGTCTCACCCAAATCATAGTCACTAAATCATCATTTGTTTTCCTGAACATGTACCTGAGTCATCATAATGCACTCTGCTTAACCTTTTCTCCAATTGTAGCTATATTGGCTTCTGCAATGATGTCATAATGTCTTTGTTTGTCGCACAGTGCACATCCTAACACCAATCTTATGCTCTTCATCTCCATCACTACAAGCTGCCTCAACTGTTTTGCACTCTTTACCTATGTTCCTAAACAATGCAGGAATACTAGGTGCACCACTGTTTTACACACCTTAGTTTTCAGTTTCTTTGCCATTCTTCTGTCATACATTACCTCTGATACTCTGTGCTGGTTGGCAGAAGCCCCTGTGATTTCAGCTTTGACCTTATTCAGACTTCCCTTATCTTAAACTACACCTCACAAACTCTGCTCCTCCCCTTATTCTTCCTTCTCAATTTGCAGCTTTTCCTGATTCCCCCATTTGCTGGTATGACAGCTGTCTTGTCAGTAGTCAGTTTCTTCCCATTTACCATTTGTTTTAAATTTCACTGCCTTGTAATTTGTTGAATTAACTGTTGGGCCTCTACTTGTAATGCCACATCCTGTACATATAGCAGATTTGTTGATCTGACCCTACAACCTTTTTGCTAATGTATTCCATCACCAGTATGAATGTCAGTGGGGTCAGAGCTATACCCTGATGCACAACCACTCCCACCGGGAACCCATCTGTGAATTCAAGCACTGCTCATACTTATGGCACTGGATTTTTAAACATAGTCCACAATACTTCCACCAATGCTACCGGACTTTGGACCATCTCAGGACTGACCCAATGAGCTTTCCTGTTTCCATTTTCAAAATTTAGGAATGACAGAGCTACCTCTTTCCTCTTCTGTAGCTTCTTCTTCACTATTTCTATCACTGAAAACACAAGGTCAGTTGATCTACATACTGATCAGAATCTAAAATGCTCATCTCCCCTCATATACAAATTATCAGAATATTTGTTTCTCAATTATCTTATTCATCACTTTTATGTAGTGTGGCAGGAGTCTGATATCTCTATATTGCCAACAATGATGAATGTTCCCTTTGTTCTTGTAAACTGGCTCTAGAAAGCATATTCTCCAATCATCTGTGATATGCTACTCTTTCCATACTGCTATGAGTACCTCCAAGACTCATGTCTCCCCTAACTCACATAACATTTTGAAAATATGTGCTCTGACCTCATTTAAGACTGGAGCTTTCCCCTAACTTCATTTTCCTTGGTGCTGTTCTTACTTCTTCTAAGGTGGACTCTTTTTCCTCTTTTCTTGTAGGTTATGTATGGGGCAATGCAGAGTTTGGGGGTTTCCTTTACTCAGAAGCTGCTGGAAGTACTGCTTTAATTTGCCTTTGATGCCCTGTGAACTGTTGAGTAGATTGTTGTTGGCATCCTTTATGAATGGTGGTTGATAATTATCTTCTTTTCCCCCCATCTTTACATTGCAACCAGAGTGTGTGTCCTTGTTACATCTGCTGAGTCACTTTCCAGAAGATGATTAAGTGCTCCTATACCTTATTCTTCTCCATTCCAATTATCTTAATCTCTTTGTTCACCAAGCAATATTGCTTCTTAACCTGTTCCACCTTTTCTATCTCCAATGTTTCCTGTACTCCTTTCTTTTGATAACGTCCTGGACTTGGGCATTTCACTACCAACTATCCTTATGTACCTTATTTATATACCTAGCTAGTCTGCATATATCTTCTACAGTCTTTACACATCTGTTTTGAGAGACTGACATTCTTCTATTTCTACCCCATCTATTTCCTCTTATTCATAAAGAGCTAGAGCCCTGAGAATATCCTTGAATTCTCTTACTTTCACCCTAGTTAACCTCTATGTCTTCAGTCTAGTCTCTGTTTACCTTAGAACCTTCTCTCACCAGTGCTTGCAGCTGATTTTACCCACCAGTAGTTTATGCTGTGGGCTGACTATTACTCTGGGGATGGCATTGCAGTCTGTGATCTTTACTAGGAGGAAGTCTGCGTGAGTTGCATGTTGACCACACTTGTATGTTATCATGTAACTGTCTCTCTTGCTGAACCACATACTGGCTACCATTCCTGTTGTCTCACTGATGTGAACCCAGGAAGTCCTCATATCCTGTTCTGTCTGTTCTGATATGAATATTCAAGTCTCACATTATCAACACCAACTGATGTATTGTTTTATTTATTAAGTCCTGAAACTGCTGCTTATATGCACTTTTTCCTTGCCATCACAACCCTGTTGTAGAGCATAGGCTGCGACTATGAATACCACATTATATTTACATTGCATTCTGATTGTACTGAGTCCAGCTTTAATTTTGATAGCATCCCAAACTATCTTCAGAGCTCCTTCACAGTTCACATACCATTTCTAATCTGTTATTCCCTGAGAAAGAGACTCTAGATGCCAAGCCAAGCAACTTTGCTGTTCTGCCCTTCCACCTTATTTCCTAGATACAATGGATGTCCATTCTCTTATTATACTTCAGTTATCCAGTTTGAAGTTCTGTGATGTCAGTGAATCTACATTTAGTGTACTAATCCTTAGTTTAGCTGTGGCAGGTTGATTGATTTTAATTCCAGTGTTCATTAAATAGAACCAACTCAGGCAATCTAGGCTGGAAAAATGGATACAAGGCAGCCATTATATTACTGACCCTTGGTTGGTTGGCTTTATGGCAGGTACACACTGGCTTACCGAGGCACACAGGCCCCTCCCACCATTAATACCAGTCTCTTGCATAAGTTGGAGGAGGCTGGATCCTCCGCTTAGTACTGGCAATTACCCTTATACATTTTTGTTGACATTGGCCAATGTGACATATCTAGAGTCAATTTTTGCACCACTGAAAGACTAACCCTTACACAGCTCACAGTCTGTGAATCATATATTTCTGTTTAGAAGCTACTGTGTACCACAGCTGATGCCTAAAGCAACTGATTAACAAAGCACATCTCCTACTAGGCACAGCACAGATTGATTTTAAGGTAGAAACATCCAGCATGTTTTAAGGAGGTAGGAGGAACTCCAAAAGACATGGGACTGCATGCAAATTCTGCACAGGCATGAGCCATAGATAAAGACCAAACATTGTACCCTGTGCTTGGAAGGCAAAGCTCTTAACCATTATGCCCCCCACCTCCACCTCCAAAAGCAGACCTGTCGCTAGTGGAGATCCCCAGAGATCTTCTCCTGGAACCCCTATTTTATGGCATCTATTTCTCAGTGGTCCAGGCAAAGACAAAAGCCCTGTGGCTGACTAAATTTACAGATAACTGTAAGTTGGGTGCACTAATTGACTCCCCAAATGATGTTAGCATTCTTCAAGAGGGTGTCACAGCAACTATTGACTGGTACCAAAGTCATGTCTTCAAGCTAAATGCAAAAAAATGTATCATCATACCATTTGGCAAAAACATGACCCCTATTGATTACCACATCAGCAGCAGCTCCTAAGCACACAACCTGTGGTGAAAGACCTAGGCACTCAGGTTGATAATGACCTCACATTCAACCTTAATGTAGCAGCAGTGGTCAGAAAAGCCTTTTACTTGGTTTATCACATAAGTAAAGGGACTGCATCTAGAAAAAAGAAGGTTATTACCTCTCTATACTCCTCCCTCATTATAGCAATAATTGAGTGTAATGCCCCATTTGGGTGTACCTCTCCAAACATCTGTACCAATGGGAAAGGTCACTGAAATACCTCACAAAGAGAATCCATGGGCTCCAACACCTGTCCTATGTAGACAGGCTCAAATCACTATCACTCTACTCGGTATCATACAGATTACTCAGAGGTGATCTGTGTCTCGCCTACAAGGCAATCTCAGACCCTGCCCTACTAGAGATACTCCATATCCTTAAGTCTAACTTCTCATGCACTACCCGCTCAAAAGGCCTAAATATAATATGCAACATCAACAAAACCTGCTGGAAAAACAGGTTTGTCTCCCATAGGCTGTCCTGTCTCTGGAATTGATTTCCCATACAAATCAAACTGAGCATCTCACTGACCCTATTCAAGTGCAATCTTGATGAGTGGATGTTAAACCACAAATTTGTCCCAGCGGTTCCACCTGCATCCCTCATTGACAAGAGATACAGGTGTTGACTTTGGTTTCATTTTGGGGATAAACTCTTGGCTAAGCTTGGAAGGGCCTCAGGGTCATTAGCCTAGTAACCTCCTATGATCTTATGAACCCATGCAAACCATGCCAGCAAAACATAACTATCTAATTTTAACAAACATTTAATCTAAGGTTGCACTAATGTGCAGTATGCATGCTTTTAATAAAGGCCTAAGAAAATATCAGTTATGCAAGTCATCTATGTCCTCCTGAAAGTCATACTTTGTATATGGATTTTCACTCCGGGGATCACGTCAGTCGCCCTGCTAGACAAGGGAACAGGAAAGTAAATAGTGTCGGAAGAAATAGCCAGGGAATTCTTATGGCTAGGCTTATATAGGCTCTAGGGCTGATAGCCTAGTGCCAACCTATGAACCTATGAACCTATAGAAAGCATCCATTTTAATAATAAAATTAAAAAAAATCCCATGATAGCAAGATAGCAATCATAACTGCTTTTGATATAAAATGTAATGCATTTATCCACTTACTCCAGGAATCTATCAGAGTCTACCATATTTAGCAAATGAACCATCTATGTACAACTTTTAAACAAAAAAAAAAACTTGACTTTATAATATATCCTGCTTTTTTTTTTGTTAATGGTTTGAAACTTTGAGTGTGGATTTGGATCTAGTAAAAACATCCATGTTCTTAAGTGCATACCTGTAAAACACATATGCACAGGCACATGTTCTCACACACGTGCACACACACACACACACACACACACACACACACACACACACACACAAATTCTGCTGCAATACAGCAGTAATTTAAAGGAATCCAAACTTGAACCAAGTGCTGGCAAAAGATAATGGCATATTATGTGGTTTCTGGTTCCATCATTCTCTGCTGTTGTGTGAAAAATCTTTTTATTTTATTTATTTAAGTTTGATGACCACGGAAGTCTACTGGGCCATAAAGAGCTCGTTTTCAGTGGAGGGCCAGGGAGAAAAGCTCCAGCATAAACTAGTTACACATTATTACAAATTACAAATTACAAATTACATGTTACAAAGTATAAAAACAAAGATTTGTACAGAAACAGTTTACAAAAATTCAGAAATGTGTAAATACATTATTTAATAGGATCTAGTGATTTAATATTTGAATACAAAGTAACTAGCCCATATTTACAGGTAGGTAAAACTGATCATTTTCAGAAAGTCATTTAAGTCAGATGAGCATTGTAAGTTAACATATAAACAAGCTGCTACTGGTTCTTTGCAGGTTAGGTGGATTATTTTGAATGGAGAGAGTACAGTAAGAATGTTTGCTGAAGTAAGATTACATTGGATAGAAAGATAATCAACCCTGGTGGGGGAGGGGGATTTTTAAGGAGCTAGAAAGACAGAGAGTGAGAAGAGGACTTTATGTAGGAGAATGGCAAGGGCATTCCCATTTGGCTGACAGATGACATAATAGCTGGGATTTGAAATTGGTATGGTTAAGAAGGTAGCAAAGGTGGGGGAGGGGAGAGTTCCATTTTTTTATTATAGAGTAGGAGAGAAGTAGCTGGCCAGGAAGACAAGAGGGTTTGTGGACCATTAGGAGATTTTGGTTTGTGGATCTGAGTTGGCTGTTGGGTATAGGATTTTAAGGATGTGGAGAGAGATGGACAGGTAGCTGGTTTAAATATAAGCTTGTGGGCAATGGTGAGTTGTAGGTAGCTGAGGTAGTTGGAGAGTTCAAGCCAATTGAGGGTGAGGAGGGAGTGGCAGTGGTGGGATTTTTTAGAATTGGTTGCACATTTGCAGATTTTGTGGTAGCAGGATTCCAATTTGGTTCATAAGCTGAAGTGGAGGCTTGAGAAAAGAGGGGCACAATACATTAGGGAGACGAGCAGGAAAGTGGATGCTAGGGTTTGATGAGTATAGGGGCTAAGGAAGTGGTTTTGCCTGTAAAGGAGACCTAACATTTGTTTGATTGTTTGTTTTTTTTTTTTTTTGCTAGCGGAGAGGATGTGGGTGTCAAAATTTAGTTCATCATCAATGATGATGCCAAGAGGCTTGGTGGTGGGAAAGATTTCAAGGGGGGGGGGTGGTTTTGGCTGTGTATAGTGAATGTGGCTTTATCAATACTGGAGGTTTTGGAAGGGGATAAGATCATTAGTTTGGTTATATTTGCATTAAAGGCTAAGTGGTTGGACTGCATCCAGAATTCTGTTTTGGAGAAGGCTAGTTGGATTTTTGCTAGGAGGTCGGAAGGTGAGAAGGCTGAGAAAATAATAGTCAAGTCATCAGTATATTGAATGACAGATGACTCTGGGATGGAGTGATGAAAGTTGTTAATAAACAGGTTAAAGAGGAAAGTGACAAGAACTGAGAAGCGAGGTACACCTGTGGGTGTACGTAGGAAGGGGGAGGCTGAAGTTTTCCATTGTACAGCTTGCTGGGGGTTGGACAGGTAGCTGGAAAACCAGGTTATGGTGGAGGGAGAGAGATGTAAAGTGGAGAGCTGGGATATGAGTAGGGCGTGGGAGATGGTGTCAGTTGCTTTTGACAAATTAAGGAATAATGTAGATACAAATTTGCCTGCATAGAGTTCAGTGCTGATGGGTTCTAGAAAGGACAGAAGAGCAGTCATGGTGGAGTGGCCAGATAGGAAGCCATGTTGGGAAGGAGAGAGGACATTATTTTGGGTTAGGTGCTTCATAACTTGTACTTGGATGGTTTTCTCTAGGAGTTTAGACAGAGGGGAAAGAATGGCAATAGGCTTGAAATTGGTGGTGTCTGTATTATTACCGTCTTTGTGGAAGGGGATGATGTAGGCATGGTGCCAGATGGAAGGGACTTATGATTCTTGCAAGGATCTATTTATAAGTATAGAGATAGGGTAGGCGATGCTGTCTGCAGAAAGTTTAAGGAAAGTAGGAGGAAGATTGTCAGGTGCATTGCGACAGGACTTGAGTTTGAGGAGGAGTCTTTTTATAGTGCTTGTGAGAATGGAAATAAGGCAGGATGATTTTGAAGGGGAAAGCTGATTGGGGAGAAGGTTGTGGAGAGAGAGGTTGGGGTTGGAGAAGGGGGGAGGGAAAGAGCTGGATAGTTTGGCTATGCAATCTATGAAGAATGAGTTGAATTGGAAGGCAGTTTCTTGGTCAGAAAGGGTGGGATTAGGACAGGGGTTTACTTTATTACCAGGGTGCAGTACTGATGAGATGGTTTCCCAGAGTTTTTGGGGGTTTGTTGAGTGCAGAGACTCAGAGAGAAGTAGCTGGCCAGGGTTTGTGGACCATTACGAGATTTTGGTTTGTGGATCTGAGTTGGCGGTTAGGTATATAGGATTTTAGGGATTTGGAGAGAGATGGGCAGTTAGACGGTTTAAAGATAAGCTTGTGGGCAATGGTGAGTTGTAGGTAGCTGAGGTAGTTGGGGAGTTCAAGCCAATTGAGGGTGAGGAGGGAGTGGCAGTGGTGGGATGAGTTTTTAGTATTGGTTTCAAATTTTCAGATTTTGTGGTTGTAGGATTCCAGTTCGGTTCATAAGTTGAAGTGGAGGTTTAATAAAAGAGGGGCACCATACATTAGGGAGATGAGCAAGAAAGTGGATGCTATGGTTTGACCGGTAGAGGGGCTAAGGAAGTGGTTGTGCTTGTAAAGGAGACCTAACTTTTGGTGTTTTTTTTTCTTTATACTAGACAGGATGTGGGTGTCAAATTTTAGTTCATCATCAATGATGATGCCAAGAAGCTTGGTGGTGGGAAAGATTTCAAGGGGGGGTTTGGCTGTGTATGATGAATGTGGTTTTATCAATACTGGAGTTTTTGGAAGTGGAGAAGATCATTAGTTTGGTTTTATTTGCATTCAGGGCTACGTGGTTGGACTGCATCCAAGATTCTGTTTTGGAGAAGACTAGTTGGGTTTTTGCTAGGAGGCCGGAAGGTGAGAAGGCTGAGCAGATGATAGTGGAGTCATCAGCATACTGAATGACAGATGACTCTAGGATGGAGTGATGAAATTTGTTAATAAACAGGTTAAAGAGGAGGGTCTATATCAGAACATCGAAGTATTAAAACTTTGAATGTTCTGATATTGAACACTATTCAGTGAACGCTAAGAATAGCGAAGCTGAAGAACAGCAAATTCTTTCCTCAGGAAAAAATTTGGTTGGCCGTTTCTGTGGCTTTGCTATTCTTAGCGCTGTGGTGGAAAGTTATGTGTTGCATTCAGGTAAGTGTGCCATTGTTTGTACATTAGAGTTAGGGGCGGGATAAGTGAGTTACGGTTAGGGCGCGGGTTAGGTCAGTGTGCGATAGTGATGGACCTTAGGGTTAGGGTTTGGGTTAAGGTAAGTGGGCAGATAGTAGTGTTTTTTTAGATGTCACCTTAGACATTAGAGGAGGCAGATTGATTTCTAATCTACACAGAAAGGCATGCTGGAAAAACACCATCTTGCGGTTTGACAGCATGCATCCTCGTCATGTTTTTGGTGGCATTGTTAAGAGTCAGTTTAGTAGAATATTGAAATTATGTAAAGATAAAATTGATCTGACTCTAGAAGCTGATAAAATGGAAAAGATTTTTATGGGAAGGGGCTATGATAGCAAATTAATAAAATACACCAGAGCGCAGGTTCTGGGAGAAACGTTACCATCTAGTAGGGAAGCAAGGTATAAGCCTTATGTAGGCGCTCGTTTTCAAAAATATTCTAAGAATACAACAGAAAGGCTACATTTTTTAACCACTTATACTAATGACATCTTTTATATAAGAAAGATCATTGCTAACAACTGGAAAATTTTGACTACAGATACACAGACATTACAGCTTATAGGTGAAAGTCCACTATTTACGTATAGAAACAATAAAAATCTAAAAAGGCTTTTGTGTGATAGATCAAATATTGAGCAAGTAGCAAGACCACACCGGGGCAAGAGGTATGGTACCTACCCATGTAACCACTGCAGCTATTGTAAATATATTTCTAAGGAACAGACTTTCACACATCCTATGGTTAGCCTCTCATTTGTACCTAGATTTGAGGCTACTTGTGAAATGTCGGGTTTGATATATTTAGCTACATGTGAATCTTGCTCTGTATTCTATATAGGTCTCACCAAGAAAAAAACTAAAAAATAGAATTTATAACCATCAATACGACATCAAAAATAAAAATGAATTGAATGCCTTGGCAAGGCATATCATGCTCCATCCTGACCACACTTTTGTGTTCAGGGTGCTACAGGTTGTAGAACAGAGTAAGAGAGGCGGAGACTACATGAGCCATTTAGAACTAAAAGAACTGCACTGGATTTTTAAACTAAGGGGACATTACCTCCCAGGTTTGAATACGTATGTTTCCCTGAGGTCCTATCTCGGTTCACGTAGATAATGCTTAATTAAGGTATAACTAAATAGAGCTTATTTTTACATATTTTTATATATTTATTTTCACACACTTGTATACTTTAATGAAAGTAAGGTTTGAGAGGTTTTAATTTTGTTTCAATACACAAATATATAAATGGCCATTTAAATATAGCTCAATTCATTCACACAAACTGCAAGATGCTCATATAAATACATGTTATGAATTTGAGTTGAGCTAATAAAGTTATGACATTTAATTTTTAGATAGAATATATTCAGTAGAGCTCATAATAATGTTTGATGTAGGTATTTCATTTGTTTGTTTACTATACAGTTGAGTTGATTTTGCATCATTTAGTTTATTTATTTATATATTCATATTTTTTCTATATATTCTAACATAAATTATGTATTATATATATTTTTTTACTAATTTAAAATATGTATATATTTATTTAAATGATGAAAAAATTATTAGCATATGGTATGAACTTTAAAGCTTTTTAATGGTTCCAAATGAGTGTACTCATCTATTGTATACTAGCTGGAAAAGCATGCTCTGCTATAGGAACTAAGCATTGCACGTTACTCTTGTAAATGGCCAATTGATTGATTGCTTGATTATTTAATTATTTAATTGTAGTAATGAAGTGGGTATTTGACTATATATAAGCACACAGTTTCAGTTTGATGGTATGGTCTGAAGAAGCGTATTTTTAAATACGCGAAAGTGCTTACCATTTGTTTATTAAAGTCTACTATTTTAATTAACTATTGTGGTGAGTCTAAAGTTTTGTTCTACTACTTTTTACTATTCAGTGAACGCTAAGAATAGCGAAGCTGCAGAACAGCAAATTCTTTCCTCAGGAAAAAATTTGGTTGGCCGTTTCTGTGGCTTTGCTATTCTTAGCGCTGTGGTGGAAAGTTATGTGTTGCATTCAGGTAAGTGTGCCATTGTTTGTACGTTAGGGTTAGGGGCGGGATAAGTGAGTTACGGTTAGGGCGCAGGTTAGGTCAGTGTGCGATAGTGATGGACCTTAGGGTTAGGGTTTGGGTTAAGGTAAGTGGGCAGATAGTAGTGTATGTTTAGTTTAGTGTAGCATTAGATGCAGGAATTTAAGTGTATGCGTGTGGTTGCTGTTTGTTTGATGTGCTTGTGTTGTGTGTATGTGTTTTGGAGCAGCAAATCTTTTCCATGGGAAAAAATTTACTGTTCTGAATGCTCGCTATTTTCATGTTTAGATGTTTTGGGGCTGGTGAAATAGCGTTCACTATTTTCATCTTTCGATAACGTGATATAAACGCAAAGAGGAGAGGGCCAAGAACTGAGCCAAGAGGTACACCTGTGGGTGTACGTAGGAAGGGAGAGGTTGAAGTTTTCCATTGGACAGCTTGTTGGCAGTTGGACAGGTAGCTGGAAAACCAGGTTATGGTGGAGGGAGAGAGATGTAGCGTGGAGAGCTGGGATATGAGTAGGGTGTGGGTGATGGTGTCAAAGGCTTTTGACAAATCAAGGAATAATGTAGATACAAATTTGCCTGCATCGAGTTCAATGTTGATGGTTTCTAGAAAGGACAGAAGGGCAGTCATCGTGGAGTGGCCAGGGAGGAAGCCGTGTTGGGAAGGAGAGAGGACATTATTTTGTTTTAGGTGCTTCATTAGTTGTACTTGGATGGTTTTCTCTAGGATTTTAGACAGAGGGGAAAGGATGGCAATAGGCCTGAAATTGGTGGTGTCTGTATTATTACCATCTTTGTGGAGGGGGATGATGTAGGCATGGTGCCAGATGGAAGGGACTTATGATTCTTGCAAGGATCTATTTATAAGTATAGAGATAGGGTAGGCGATGCTGTCTGCAGAAAGTTTAAGGAAAGTAGGAGGAAGATTGTCAGGTACATTGTGACAGGTCTTGAGTTTGAGGAGGAGTCTTTTTATAGTGCTTGTGGGAATGGAAATAAGGCAGGATGATTTTGAAGGGGAAAGCTGATTGGGGAGAAGGTTGTGGAGAGAGAGGTTGGGGTTGGAGAAGGGGGGAGGGAAAGAGCTGGATAGTTTGGCTATGCAGTCTATGAAGAATGAGTTGAATTGGGAGGCAGTTTCTAGGTCAGAGTGGGTGGGATTAGGACAGGGGTTTACTTTATAACAGGGTGCAGTATTAATGAGATGGAGTCCTAGAATCTGTGGGGGTTTGTTGAGTGCAGAGACCAGAGCTTGGAGTAATGGGCTTTGCAATCTTTAATTATTAGCTTTTTTTCTGGAGTTTTGGAGTTTTTTGAATTCTAGGAAGGAGCCTGGGTTTTATTTTTTGGATACTGTTTCCATTTTTTTATCCCTTTGTTGCGTGGCAAGTTTAGTTTCTTTAGATAACCATGGACAGGGATTGGTTTTGATGCATTTGTTTCTTGGGTGAGACCTGTTGGTTGAGGTGGGTAAGAAATGACTGGTTAAAATAAGAGATGGCATCATCTACAGGTAGAGTTTTTAGAGGGGACCAATCAGTGCATTTAAGGCATTCTGAGAAAGTTTGGGGATTGAAGGATGAAAGTTTCTGGGTTTGAATGTAGTGGTGTTGTTTTTGTAGAGGGGATGGTAGTTGGTTGGTGAAGGCTGGTAAGTGATCACTTAGTGGATCAGGTATTATTCCAGAATTGGTGATTAGATTTGGATGTGTTGTTAGGATCCAGTCAATGATGGTTCCTGTGGTACTATCTTTATTGGGTCTTGTAGGTGAATGAATTAGTTGGGAGAATTTGTATAGATTGATAGTGTAGGAAGGGGCCGTATAGGTAATAGAGGTCCAGTTTATGTTGGTGTCACTTTTCTACTACTATTAAAACAAGTGAAAAATTGAACCAACTCTTCAAACAGTTGAAGCAACTATAGTAGTGTGCACTATAAGAAGGTAACTGTTATACAAGTAGATGACTTCCTATCTTAGAAAAAATATAGGTAAATTTAACAGTTTGAAATGTATAGTTCTTAGATATTTGTGAAATAAAGTGGGAGAATAAATTTTGATGATTATGCTATGTTAAATTATAGAGTGAATTATCTTCAGAAAAAGGAACTACATATGTGAGTATACAATACATAAACACATATAGTTGTAGCAAAACATTATATGAATTTGATATACTGATATGTATGCATACATGTATCTGTATATATATATATATATATATATATATATATATATATATATATATATATATATATACACACACATATACACAAGTTCCACTATTTGTCAAATGGTGCTTTGATTGACATTTGTTCAGTCGACACAGTTTGGTTGACTAAACAAGTGGTCAACATCTGTTGAGAAAAGAAGTAGCAGATCTTATATAATTTCCAAAAGGTTCCATAACTAGACAAACAGTAATGGGGACAAGGGAAAAACATGTTTAATACCTTTAGTAATCATGATTGATTGGGAAGTAAATAAGCCTATCTTAATGTATGCAAAGGGGTTTTGATAGAGACGTTTGATTAATTGTAAGACATTGTTTAAAAAATTACATTCCTCCAATAATAAGTACTCCGAGTTAACCAAATCAAATAAACTACTGCTATTCAGACTAACGTTAGTTCTTTTTTTTGAATTATGTGTATAATCAATTATTGATAGTATTCTCTTGATATTATCATAGAAGTTCCCATTAATTATAATCCCAGACTGATCATTGTTTATCAACATTGAAAGAAATTGTTCTATTCTAGAGACACAGATAGCCATGAATATTTTGTAATCTACAGTTAATAATGAAATTGGTCTATATGAAGAACATTGTGTTGAGTCCTTGTCAGGTTTTAAAATTGAGTGTATTTCTAGGATGGTGGTACCTTTGTATGTTATTTAAATATTGAAAATATCTCTAGTAAAATACTCAAAGCATTCTCATTCATCATTTTGTATAGTTCATGTATTATACCATCATTCCCAAGTGCCTTATTGGGTTTTAATGTATTAATTAGAATTTTGAGTTCAGCCATTGATATACACTTGTCAAATTTCTTATTTGATCTTCTGACACCCTTTTTTCAATATATATTTTTTATAAATGTTTTAATTAGATTGTGTTTATCCGTTGTTGGTGTGTGTTGATTAATCTTATTAAAATGAGACCAAAAAACATCAAGAATATCTTCTATTTCAATAACCTTCTTTTTACTACTAGAGAAGTAGAATCATTTGATGTGGTTAGATTTAACAATCATTTTTGTTCTAGCAGCAAATTTATGCATAGATTTAGGATTTATAAAATATTTAATTTTAATCTCTTTTAAATACATTTCTAAATATTTACTGTTTAAGTTATTTATTTCTTGGGTTAAGTTATTTCCTTTTTGACTATCTAATTTTATCAAATTTCTCCTGTAAATCTATCAATTCTTTGTTCCATTGTTTCTTTTTTGTGCATACCAACTTGTAATTTTGTCAAAAAGGTATGCTTTTAAAGAGTCCCATACAAAATATCTTAGATGTTACCTGTATGATTCATTTCAATAACATTTAGAATTTCTTTATTAAAGAACTCCTTAAAGTATTTCATAATGGTTATATATGCAGTTCATTTATCTAAAGATGTTGCCAGCTGTAGATTTGTTAGCAATATCTACAGAAAACCTACTTACTCTAACAGTCTCCTACACTTTGACAGTTGTCATCCTTTGTTTCAAAAGAAAGGTGTTGAGAAGGACTAGTTTGTTCGGCTTGCTAGGATGATTACGGTTGATGAAACATTTGTGAGTGAGGCAGCTATTTTGACTGATATGTTTTTATCCAGGGGTTATCCTAGAGATTTAATTGACAGAAAATTTGATGAAATTAGAATTAAAAGGGGTGGGGATTTTTTGCCACCATTGTTGCATAATTTTGGTGATAATATTTTTTTACCATCTCCAGCAAGGAATAATGATTCTGGAAGGGACTATACCTTGTCATTTATTACCACTTTTTTCCCATGAAAGTCTGCAAGTTTATAAAATCTTGAGTGCACACTGGCATATTTTTGCTTGTTACAATGAGTGTAAGGAGATTTTTAAGCATGGCGTCAAAATAGTCTATAGAAGAGGTAGATGCTGTTGGGAATTTATTGAAGCTTTGACATCTACACAACCTTTTAACTTACCAATAAGAAAGGGTATTCATAAATGTGGTTGTTGTAACTAATGTAAATATCTTATTGAACTTGACAAGGTTTTTGTTAATGGCACCTGCATTAAGGTACATTTTACTGCAATTGTAACACTACTGGCATTGTTTATTTAGCTCTTTGTAAATCATGTTTTATGTAGGAAAAATGCAAAAAAAAGTTGTGAACATATATATGAACATGTTTATGACATCAGGAAGAGCAATGTCTACTATGCTTTGGCAAGACATGTGGTGTAAAACCCTGACAATGAGTTTGGTTTTACTGGTATCAATATTGTGCATAGGGATGTTTATATTATTAAACAACTCTATATATTTCTTCTTGTTTGGATTATCTTTTGGTGAAGTGAATACTGACCTATACTATGGACTGTGTTTCTATAATTCCACGTTGGTGATTTGTTTTATTACCTCTGAGGAAGATAAGCCTGAACTGAAATGATATTTAGCATATTGCACTGCCAATTTGGTCTCCTGTATGTTTTTATTTGGTTATATTCTTATTTGGTTTGATTGAGATTTTTAACACATTTGTCCATTTTATTTTTCAAAAAATATTTATCATTATTTTTTGGTAAAATGTTTATTTTAGACATATGTTTTATTTTGAATTTTGTCTTTGTCTCTTTAAAAGTATTTTCTGATGTATGTTTTAAGGTCATTTGACTGTTGGTATGGTTATTTAAACTGATGTGTTTGAACTGTTATTATAGTTTCTGAAGAAGTATTTGGCTACATTCTGACAAAAGCTCTCAAACTTGGAATAAATGTGACTTGTCCTGGTTCCTGTGTGGTTGGCTCATCTCTATTTTTGTGTTGTTGGTTCTTGGTTTGCCATTATGTCTTCAGGTGCCTCTAATTTATGCATAGAGTTAGGATTTATGGAGTAATTAATTCTAATATTTTCTAAATAAATTTCTAAATATTTACGGTTTATTTCTTTTGTTAAGTTATTTCCTTTTTGACTATATTATTTTAACTTATCAAATTTCTCCTGTAAATCTATCAATTCTTTGTCCCATTGTGTCCTTTTTGTGCGTACCAACTTGTAATTTTGCCAAAAAGGTATGCTTTTAAAGAGACCCATACAAAAATATCTGAGATGTTACCTGTAGGATTCATTTTAATAAAATTTAGAATTTCTTTATTAAAGAACTCCTTAGAGTATTTCATAATGGTTATATATGCAGGAATCCTTTTAACTGGATGTTGTTACTAGAATTCAATATAAATTCAAATGTTATCATGTTATGATCCAACAGTTAGCATGAAACTACTTTAACATTATCTATTCTACTTGTGATCTCATTTGAAAGATATACTGTATCTATTTGTGACTGTGTCAATATACTGCATCTATTTGTGATTGTGTCCCATGCCTGTGTGAGAAATGTGTAAAAAGCATGAGTCTGGTACTGAAAAGTCATTTATATCTCTCATATTATATAGGTCGGTGAACTCCATTTAAGCCTTGACTGAGGCAGTTTTTTCCTTTTTCAACTAGTGTTGGTATTTTTGTCAGATAAAATGCAATTAAATTCATCTGCAAAAATAATGTTTCCCATTGATATTCATATTATTTCCCCTAATAGCTGTTTAACTGTATTCCTAATCGAGGTATCCAATAGACATTAATAAAAGTGTATAGTTTCCTTTCAATTTCTAAAGTCACTGTAAAACATGCCTTTTTCCTCACTAAATGTATTCAGGATTTTATGTAAGGCAAATATTTATTTTTTCATAAAATAGCCAATTCCCTTCTCTTTTGTTTATAATGAGAGCTAGTAATACAGAATACTGCTTAGTATTAAGTCTGTCCAAATCTTCTTTTATTAAATGTGTTTCCTGTAAAATATAAATTGGGAATGAAATATATGTAACAATCTGTATAACCTATCCCTTTTACAACCATTATTTAATTCATTGGTGTTAATTTATATGCATTTCAAGTTGGCCCTAATATGGAAATAGAAAAAAATAAATAAAAATTACATATAATACCCTCATATATTTGTAAATAAAATGATACTAAAAACTATTATTATATCTAGTGAACTGCTTACTCATATATATAAATATAAGATAACTGAGACTGTTAACTATAAACTTTCTATCAAGAATAGTAGACATCAAAACAAAAACAATTAATTTGTAAATTGCTATCCATGCCCTGTTCTTTCCCATCCCCATCCCTCCCCCCATTGCAGTTTAAAACTCCTGGTTTGAATAGCAGTCTTACTCAAACACTACCACTTACCACAAATAAGTATCTAACATTACTCTACTACTTCTAAAGTTATGATATATGAAAGGCCTAACTTATTTAAGAAAATTAAAAGGAGTTAATATAGACATAATTTGCAGATTAAAAAACATTCATTTCCTTGCTATAAAACTTATAAACTGTAAAATATAGCACATCTTGTAGTCATTTGGTTGTATTTATAAGAACCTATATACTGTTATAATAAATCCAATCATTTCTTTCAGTTCTGAGAAAAAAGATATTAACACAGATAAAAGACAATACATATAACATTGTTTATAACAAACACGCTATATCACTAATATGCTATTATATATTATTGATAATGCGACTAACTAGTTAACTATTTAAATTCAATTCTGACTACAAGACTGCACATGCTTGAATATTATGGCATACACATATGATATTTTAAAGAACAAATACACTTCTCTAAAAAAATCTTTGTCTATTTGTAAGGACTTGCATATACAAATATCTTTCAAAATGTGTCTCTTCTATGAATAGGATATCATATTCACTAGAACATACTATGAAATATAAAATATTAAAAAAGTCACTGTGATGTCTAAAACAAATAATAATTTATTCCCAGAATTATATTTGAACTGAGGGATAAAATATGGTTGGCAACATACCCACTACAGTCTTTTTAAGAGACACATGAATTTCCAGGTTATTAAGCTAACTGTAATTTTGTCTGACTTCATGGAAAACATGATATTACTTTCATATTAGTCCCTCCATTACTATACATTAGACTTTGAACTCTTCACCTCCTGCTCAAAAAGCACATCCACACAGAAACCAAAACAGATCATCACCACAGCCATTGTCATAAACATATACATATCTATTGCCTACACATGCAGAACAAGTCAACCTAGCAAGGGGCTGACATCAACAGACATAAACAAGAGCATCCTCTCTTTAAATTCATAAAACAGAATGCAATTTGAATAATATAATATCTTAGGAAAAAAAGCTGAATTGAAGTAATTAATTCTATATTGTATATGTTGCCAGGGTACTATACAGTGTATATTACTGTGGCATCATAGTACTATACAGTGTATTATATAACTTAAAGAGAGAAATACAGGTTTTACAAGTGCTAAAATAGTAATTTTGAGGTAAATACAGTAAACTGTCAGTTAATGGGCACTCAAGGGGATTGGTAGATGCTGGATAAGTGTAGTTTCTGGTTGTTTGAAAGTTACAATTAAAAATGGACCTGACAAGTACTGTACCCTATACTATACCGTACCATACCATTAACACTGTATTGATTTGCTTTTAATATTGAAATACAGTAATTAAAAGCCTGGCTGGAATAATAATATTTTAAAAGTATATTTCCACTAGAAAGTGTGGCAGGTGGAAAGCTTTTCAGTGGCACGCTAAGTGGATTGGAATTGCATGACTTGAATAGAGAGAGAGAGAAAAAGAGAGAGAGAGTGAATGCTTCTATGAAAGCAGAAGCGACTGTGTATGAGAGAGCGGAGAGATGTGTGAAAGGTGAAGAGAGTGCTTGTGAGAGATTGGAGAGAGAAGAGTGAGGGAATGCATGTATGAAAGCTGAAGATACTGTGTGTGTGTGTGTGTGTGTGTGTGTGTGTGTGTGTGTGTGTGTGTGTGTGTGTATGTGTGAGAGATCAGAGAGAGAATTTGCAATATGGTACAAACTGAGTGAGTATAGAGCAAGTGTTGACATTTTAGCAATTTTACTTGTTTGGTTTGACTTGTTCTCAGGTTGGAGAAAGGGGGGATTTATTTGTATCTTCATTTTTAAAACTCTAAAACTCTAAAAACATAATGTGTGTTTCTGCGGGGAGTGGGGTAGAAAGTGCAATGCAGGAAAAACTAAATTGTTCATACTGTACTGCATTTCTTTGAATCTTTTCTGGTTTCTTGTGTTCTGGTTAACCAAGAGTTTACTCATTTACTGAGAGGTTATAGCAGAGAGTCCAAGTTAATTAACACCTTTTTACTATGTTGCACTTAATTGTGTGTTAAAATCAAGCATAAGGCAACATTTTATCCAGTATCTGTTAGACACACACACACACACACACACACACACACACACACACACACACACACACACACACACACACACACACACACACACACACACACAAACACACACACACACAATAAAAGAATGCTGCATAAATTGTGCCCTGAAAGAAAAGGGTGGGAAAGAAACATTCTATTAGAACCTGCTCTGTGAGAGGGGAAATATCACTGTCAGTAAACAACTTTCGTTCATGTTACACTGAGAAAGAAGGCTGTATAAGTAGTTAAAACCAGCCTGCTCCCTGTTATTTAAGAACCTATGCAATAACGCATCCTGTTATCATTTTATTTTTGTTATGGCTATTTGGTACACTTTCTCTCTTTCTTTTTTTATTGCATATCTATCCTAGCGGGGGGGGGGGGGGCAAAAGTGACAGGTTTCAAAGTGAAACCCCAATGTTAAAACACAGAAATTGTCTTCACTACTGTATTTCTCCTCTCTTAACCCCTCCCCAATGAATTAACCAGCACCAAACATCACAGATAAGATTATATAAGAAAAAATAAAAAAGAAAGAAAAAAATAGGAAAAAAAGAAGATGGCTTTATACACACTGCATACACCCACCATTTTATCAGTATATTAGTAAAGAATTACTCATAAACAGCATAACAGTCTGATATCTCTTAGACATAGCACATCCAAATCTCAAACATGCAACATCTCATGTATTCCAAACAACCACATATGAATTAAAAGTTAAAAGTAAAAAAAAAAAAAAAAAAAAAACATAAACATTCAGTCCATTCACAACACATATTTAATGTACTATAAGCAACTTGCTATTGTGTCATATTATCATGAGCTATCACTTTAGGATTGATATGGCACATGTATGAAGAAAGGAAACCAGGATATATATGTAAAGAAAGCTTATCATTAGTTAAAGAGTTAATACTTATTAAGCTAAGGCATATATTTAGTATGGAAAATAAAATATTGAATATTAGCTTAGCAATACATATAAGAAAAGAAAAAGTGACAAGTTATTTACCTTAAATCAAGTGAATTCTTGTTTTTTTTTCCTTTCACCTTTATCTCCGGTAACTGAATTGGAAACTTTATCATAGAAAAAAAAATTGTTATTAAAACAGTTAAAATCAAGGTTATACTAAACATGTTTCATTCAAAATTGTGAGGCTAACACTTATGAGTCTTAGAATTACAATAAGAGTCAGTCCTTGGACCAGTGCATGCAAATTAAATAAATAAATTAATAAATAAATAACCAGCTTAACTTAAATTTTTGTATTTTTGACTTGGTTCTATGTATAGAGCCCCATGGAAGGACTTACTGAAGATTCTTTTTATTGCAATACATCTTATATGATGGATGACAATAAAAACAGTCCATATATTTAGGAGATGACAAATTGCCTATACTCAACTCTAAATCATTTGAAAAATATCTTCTTATTAATTCACAGGTAAGGTTTAAGTTTTTGGAGCGGGTAATTCTGGTACTGTTTGTTACTCATTATTATATTAATCTCAGATAAAAAAAACATACATTAATGTTTTTCTTCTAAAGTACTGTTATTCCATTATGTTAAAGATAAACTAAACCAGTCCATATACATTGTTCAGGTTTATTAGAAGCCATAGGTGATATGAAAAATATAAGAAGGACAACATTCATTAAAAGAAATGGATATTGAATCTTCTAATAATCTCTCAAAGTGTTATCTGAGACATATTAATGAGGAAGCAACTAAATAAAACATCTCTATAATCTGAAGTCTATCCGAGAAGAAAGAAAAATGGGCAATTGATATCAACAATACCAATTGGCTAAGTAGATGAAATTGAGGAGAAAAAACATCTGGTTTGGGACATGTTATCAGCAAAGAATCATGTAAGTTCATCATTCATAGCAGAAGTTCAGACAAGCTGAGATACATGAACACTGGCGGAGAATGTGTCATTACTGTAGAA
The DNA here is from genome assembly GCF_019279795.1 of Protopterus annectens. Taxonomy (NCBI): domain Eukaryota; kingdom Metazoa; phylum Chordata; order Ceratodontiformes; family Protopteridae; genus Protopterus; species Protopterus annectens. The sequence goes on from NC_056737.1 coordinate 548,850,933, forward strand.
TAGACACTAACAAGATACCACAAAAAAGATCTGATTTTGCAAAAGGTTTGACAGAAAGGGATAAAAGTGTGCTGCAGCTACACATTCTCCCATCAAAATAAATGGCTGTTTATCTGTGTTTTATTTATTTTATTACCGAGATACATGGTCTGGTCCATGGACCCTTCTTGAAGTATGACATGAGGCAGAGAAAATGAGGCAGTGACAATTAATTACAGTGAAGGAGAGGTTTATAATGAAAAAGAACATACATACTGAGGCAAATTTCAGAAAGCAGAAGATTTTATGGGCAGTGAAAAATTAACATGCACTCACATACATACACAGATATGTATGTACACACACACACACACACACACACACACACACACACACACACACACACACACACACACACACACATGCAGAAAGATAGACAGATGCGTATAGACACACATCTGTCTACATAGATATGTACATACACATATATACAATTATGTAGGTATATATTTTATACATTGATATACATGCATGTTTGTGCTTGTATACTGTACATATATATATAAATATATATATATATATATATATATATATATATATATATATATATATATATATATATATATATATATATATATATATATATATATATATATATATATATCCGTGTGTATATAGAATATTTTTATATTTATTCATTTTGTACTTTGGAGCATCAGTAAACTGCAATCTGCCATATGTTGTTACAGGCTGTGGCAAGAGGAAATGTTAAAGAAGAAAAGTGTTTTGTTATCTAAACTGCATGTACATTTACATCCATCCTGTGGGTGATTTCTGATTTTCTACCTAAGGAGTGGCTAATCCTTGATCTTTGTAATATACTGATATAGAATAGTCCATGAAGCAGGAGCAATTTTACCAGAAGACCTCCTACCTATGAAAAGTTTAAAAGAGTGAATTGTAATGTGCTTGAGGAGTTAGGAGGCTGGTAGCAAACTAAGGGAGAAAAAAAGCCATGGGAAAAGCGAATATCATACTCAGGACTGTGGACAATGGTATGAGGAATAGACAGAAAAATGTCAGTGTGGTTCCTGTCCTTACTTTCTATGAATGCATGAGGATAGCAGCCTTTTGTTTCAATGTCAGCTTTTCTGTTTATTAGTAGGTATGAAAAGCTACACCAAAATGGTGCTAACAAACTGAAACCTTCTTCCTCCAAAGTTAAGGAAATAGCACACTATAAAAACTGGAAAAAAGCTTGTTAAATTATTAAAGGGTACCCATATGTTTTAATGTTTCATGGACACAGGCTAAAACATCCCCTCTTCCAACTAGTCTTGCTACAACCTAATTCAGAGCTTACACCTTGGCTGCAAAGACATAAAAAGCATAAACATAAGCCTGTATATCAACATGTACACAGTTCTATATATTTTCCCTATATCCTTTTTTCTCAGGTATATCTATGTGTACATCATGCTATATATATATATATATATATATATATATATATATATATATATATATATATATATATGCTTCTTTCCTATTAAATGCATGATATGTATGGATTTTTTAATATGTTTGTGTTAAATGCACTGTTTAAAAATTTTATAACTCTGTATGCATTTGCTTATGGTCTTGATATTAATACACAGTTTGTAAATGTAATTGATAACCAAGTGTAAAACCATTGTTTGCATGTATATCATTGTGCCTGGGTCATACTGAAAATGGTCTAACAGCATTTGATAATGCCCCTGTAGAAGCCGTCTCCATATCAAGCTACTAGGCATGATAATTGATGATAACTTGAAATCTGACTTAGCATGTGCAATGGGCTAGCCAAAAGACTCATCAAGGTTAGGGGGACTCTATAGAGCAAAAAAAACACTACTTAACTGATTTGTTCAAGAAAATCTAGGTCACTACACTCCAGCTCCCCACTTTACTATGTGGCTCCTCAGTACTGCTTAACCTTCAAGCTTCTATCCAAAATAAATTAAACCAGTATGACAACAAAATAGCAAAAATTACAACTAACTTATCAAATGTAACCCATTGTTGCTTAGCCCTAAAACAGCTTGATTGGCATGAATTACACAAGTGACTCACTTACACCCAACCTTTCCATGTCTACAAATTAATATACAAACCAGAACAAAGCAAAGTCCTGCTAGATTTATTGCACACACCCCCCCCCCTGATAGGGCACCTTGTTCTGGAAACAAAATGTGCCTCATTACCTACATACCACACCTGTTGTCAGGAATCTCTCTCTATTCCAGACAGGTAGCCCACTCCTGAAACTCTATCCCCTTATTCCTTAAGAGATGCACGACCACCTACTCAGTATATCTATGCCTTTCTCACTCTTAATTCACTAGCACCTCCATATCTTAACAGGTAGCAATGGCCTAACATCAAAAGTAGCCCTCATTGTAATGATATGTACTAATAATGGATGCTCTTCAACCTCTTCAGCCAGCACTTACTGCTATTTATTTCCTCTCTTGTGTCTGTCCATAACATTCTCATCTATATAATAATAAACTCTCTCTGTGTCTTTAATTTTCCTTCCTACTTATTATTCTTCCTCATCTAATCTCATTCTGTTCCTCTATTTTGCCAGCAGAATACTCTTATTATATTTCAGCTGCATACAGTATTAGAAATAGTGTTTTCTATAAAACAGGTTGTCCCAGTATCTTCTCTGAAATGTAAGGAATACAGGGGCATGAAGGCTAAAGTATACTGGTGCAGTCAAAAGATGAGGAAATTAGGGTTTATTTGGGAAAAGTAAAGATACAATGTGGAACAGAGAGGTACTATTAGGGAGGGTTGTGATTATGAATGCCTATAATGCAAAGCAGTATGGGAGGGAGAGAGATATTTGGAAATGGTTTTGAAAATGAAATGGAGATAGAGAAGTGGGAAACGAAACAGAAATGTACTTATAGTAGTATTAAGGTCAGTTTGGGAGGGCTTTGGAATAAAAGTTACAGGTGCAATGTATATGTAGGAAGTATAATGCTACAGTAAAAGGGGGTGAGTGGGAATTGGAGGTAGGGAGTGGAGCAAAGTCAAGCTAAGCATAGTGAGCCTTCCCACCCTCAGGTCAAACTATAACTGAGAACAATCAGTTTATAGCCAGTACAAAGTAATTATCAAAGAGATACAAAGTAATACAGATTTTCTGTCATTTCTTGAAGTTAAGTAACTGGCATATACAGTATAGTCTACTGGTTAAGAAAAAGGTGACAGTAGCCAATTTAGTAAGAGGTCCTTAAAGTGCACCTATTATTTCACAGAGACTTTCATTCATAGAACAGACATGTATTTGACTGATTAAAGTTAATATAAAGCAAGGTTCTTCATGATAAATGTTCTTACATTATGCAATGACAAACGCCTCAGTAAATTTGTAGGAATAGGGTCTTGCTGCAGAGGTCCTGCAGTACTGTGGTCAGATGTAGTGATCGCAGGCTATTATGCAATGACAAACTTCTCAGTAAACTTGTAGGAGTAGGGCCATGTGGCAGAGCTCCTGTAGTATTGAGGTCAGATATAGTGATTGCAGGCTATTATGCAATGGCAAATTTCTCAATAAATGCGCACACACACACATACATACACACACACACACACACACACAAACACACACACACACACACACACACACACACACACACACAGCAGGGAAACACAAAAATGAGGCATATACTGTTGTACTGTACAGGATATCATACAGAGAAGCATATAAATCACAGCACACTTCATTTATAATCTTAGTTAGGCACTCCCCAACACACACAAAGACATACACAAGCACATGCACGCTCACATACATACACACTCACACACACATTGTAGTGGAAGGTAAACATGAGACATGTACAACATGGATTATTATACAGAAAACATACAAACTACATCACACTTCATATATATGCTTGGTTAGGAACACACACACACACACACACACACACACACACACTCACACACATACACAATTTGCAGTGGAACACAGAGATTAGGTATGTACAAGAAAGTGTATCATACAAAAAAGCATACAAAGCACAGCACACTTTTTGATGTATGAGCTTGATAGGCTTCCCCAAAACAGAAACACATGCACACATGTCCACACACTCTTGCACGTGCACACACATTAACAGACACACACACACACACACACACACACACACACACACACACACACACACACACACACGCAGACACTCATTGCAGGAGAACACAAAAAAGAGGCCTGTACTGTACAGGGCGTCATACAGAAAAGCATACAAATCATAGCACACTTCTTCATGGATAATCTTGGCTAGGCACTCTCCAACACACACACATGCATACCCACATGCACACCCACATGCAACCCCCCCCCCCCCACACACACACACACATATATGCACACACAGTAGGGGAGCACACAAATTAAGCATATACTGTTGTAATGTACAGGATATCATACAGGAAAGCATACAAATCACAGCACACTTCATTTATAATCTTGGTTAGGCACCCTCTAACACACACACAGACACACACAAGCACATGCACACTCATATACATACACACTCACATACACATTGTAGTGGAGGACAAACATGAGACATGTACAACATGTATTATTATACAGAAAACATACAAACTACATCACACTTCATATATATGCTTGGTTAGGAACACACACACACACACATACACACACAGCAGGGGAACACAAAAATGAAGCATATACTGTTGTAATGTACAGGGTATCATACAGAAAAGCATACAAATCACAACACATTTCATTTATAATCTTGGTTAGGGACTCCCCAACATACACACAGACACACACAAGCACATGCACACTCACATACATACACAACCACACTCACACACACATTGTAGTGGAAGACAAACATGAGACATGTACAACATGGATTATTATACAGAAAACATACAAACTACATAACACTTCATATATCGGCTTGGTTAGGAACACACACACACACACTCACACACATACACAATTTGCACTGGAACACAGAGATGAGGCATGTACAAGAAAGTGTATCATACAAAAAAGCATACAAAGCGCAGCACACTTTTTGATGTATGAGCTTGATAGGCTTCGCCAAAACAGAAACACATACACACATGTCCACACACACACACCCTTGCACTTGCACAGACACACACACACACACACACACACACACACACACACACACACACACACACACACACACACACACACACACACACACACACATTGCAGTGGAGACAAGGCAGGATCAACACAGAGTATCATACAGAAAAACATGCAAAGCACATCACACATCATGTATAAGCTTGGTTAGGCTCCCACAGTACATGCATGTGCATGCAAACACACACACACACACACACACACACACACACACACACACACACACACTGCAGTGGAACTCACAAATGAGGCATGCACTGCACAGAGTATCACACAGAAAAGTATACACACCACAGTACACTTCACATATCAGCTTGGTTAGGCACCCCACAACACACACACACCCACACCCATACACATGCTCTGCAGTGCAGGTGAGGCAGGATCAACAGAGTATCATACAGAAACCCATACAAAGCACAGCACACCATGTATAAGCTTGGCTAGGCACTCCCAACACACACACACACACACACGCACACACACACACACACACACACACACACACACACACACACACACACACACACACATACAAAAACACTTCTGGGATTCATAAATGTTAAATTAATGCAGAGAATTAGGGTACAGTGATCAAGGATGTAGTCTAAAACCAATTCTTTCTCTTCAATAGGTTCACTAACAATCTATATAAATTCTCTGAGCAAATTTCCCTCATGCAATATGCAGATGATGGTTCCCTGATATAGACTTCAGATAATCTCATACAGTTTCACGTAATTACTCAAGAAGCCATTAAATCAGCTGAAAGTTGGCTACAGGATAATCACCTGCTACTTAATCCCAAAAAAACTAAATGCTTCTCTTTTTTCCAAATTCCTATTTTCATAAAAAAACTTTTGAAATAATGCCATGATGGATGTGACCTCACATACAAAAATACTTGTGATGACAATTGATGACAATCTTAAATGTAATTTACATATCCACAATAGCATCAAGAAACCCCACCAGAAACTAGGCACCCTTCACAGAATAAAGAAATTCCTTACAAAATCTGAAAGGTAACTCTAGCTACCACTTTGCTCTTACCCTCTCTGTCTTATATGGAGCCCCTATCATGATGAACCCACAAGTCTCACTAAGTTCTAAACCTGAACAAAAACAATGGTACAACAATGTTGACACATTTGCTTACAAAAAAAAAAAAAAAACTTGCCAGACCCACCACTGTTTAGCACTAGAAACACTACTTAACTGGCTCAAATGTCCTCACCACCTATCTTATACTCAGCTTACCTTAACCTACAAAATCATCTGTACCCCATCTGCCTGTCCAAAATGTACCTCCATACTTCAATTCCATCTATCAAACCATCCACTTTCGTCAAATGATTACACACCATAAGGGGCTGCTGGGGCCAGTCTCTATTATAATAATGTAGCTAGAACTTAGAATAAATGTCTTGTATCAGCTAGGTCTGTCTCACACGTGCATCTTATCAAACCATTACTAAAAGACTTCATTTCTGCCTCCTGGCTTTTTCCCTGCTCCTCATCCAGGAGGAAAATTCTCTAAACATCCTTCATCACCTCCCTTTAAAGCACTAAACCACTTAACCTGCTTATCCCATTTTAATGCTTCATTTTATTGTAGTACTTAAACTACTATACCAATTTCTAATTAGCACAAATGAGTATTCCATTGCAACTTCTCTATTAAATTAAACTTGTTTATCTCCTGTAATACCTTACTCTAAAGTATTAATTAAACTAATGCTACATATCTTTATACACCACTCTACTATCTGTAAATTCTAAATTACAGTTCTGGGATATTAATGTTTGTGAATATCAATACAAATTTTATTGTACTGACTATTATGCTATGTATTTACTGAAGCTTCATTATAAAATGTGTTATTGTAAATATTGATAGTATTAAATATGATACTTGAAGCACTTGCCCTGGGGCCTCTACTGAAAAAGTGCCACTATGCCCAGCCAGACTTTACCAATAAACAAATTTGAATAAATAAATTCACAAAATCAATTCCAATAAGACCTATATGAACTTTAATAGAGTATAAAACAACACAAAGCATTCAAGACCAGCTTTCTCAATAATACATGTGGTGTAATGGAGTCTTTTTTGTGAATATCCATAAATGTTAACACAAGATGTCCGCTATGTGTACACCTTCAAGTAAAGTTCTGAATTCAAGAATAGCCCCACCACAGTGCTTTTGCTGTCTATTCATTCAGAAAGATTATTCAAACTGTACACATAGTATACACCTTGCAGTAACCATTATGATTCTTTCGTACAACTACCAATACCTAAACAGCAGCTTAGAAAGTTTCCTCATTAGCATGACCATGTATTTTTCCAATTAGCCTCAAAGTGACTTAACAACCTCCATTACATTTGATGCATCAGCCCACTGTGGGGATACCATATCAGTGATTACTTCTATTTTCTGGGCAGTGGGAAGGTGAGGTCAGTTGCCATTTGACTCTCATATATGGCTTGAGATTTATCTTGGTACTGAGGATTAAATAAGCCTTGGTTGACAGGTGTGAATTTAAGAGAGGGGCAAAGCTGGGAAATGGGTTGGAAGTCCATCTATCCATTTATCCATCCCTCCATTCATCCAGCCATACCCTCTTTTCCCATTTTTGCACATAGGACCAGGGTGTTACTTCAGCAGTGACAATCATCTAAAACCAAGGTTTACATCACTAGGTGGCTATCACTGCCACAGTCGTTCTTCCACACTTTCATGCACACTCACACCTATGACCATTTTGTAGTGTCCAATCCACCTAATGCGAGGTATGTGGAAGGAAATTGGAGCACCTGAAAGAAACTCATGCAAACACAGGGATAATACACAAACTCCATGCAGAAGGCTCCCCAGCCAAGAATTGAACCAGTGAACTTCTTGCTGTGAGGCGACAACACTAACCACTGCACCACTCTTCTACATTGTCCTATGGGAGCCCATTAAGATGTAATTGTGCCTCTGGGTGCTGATAGTTGTAAGAAAAAGAAGATTTATACATGTGGTACTTATAAGCATGTGGGTCAAAGGATTACAAGCAAACCTGCTTACAAAAAACAGTAAGTGCTTGTGAGGTACATTTCTTGCTTAGGCACAGAAACAAAACATTTTATAGGTTTAGAGTTTCAGAGGTTAAAACTAAGATGTTGTTCTAGAGGACCACTATTAGTCCAGCTATATTTTCACCTTTTCATGTGAAAATATTGTTAATGTTAATGAGGGAGAAGAAAACAGTGCTAAAGATTTTATATCCAATAGATATCTAGTACTTTTCAAAAAGAGATCAAGAAATGTGTTGTTCTGACTACTTTAATATACTTATAATATGAAAGTCAGCAAGATTAACAATGAAACTGTCCTTAATCGGAAGGTACAGAGGGAGGATTTAGCTCAAAAATGGCATCTTGATGGTAAAACCCTAACTATACCTACTAAAAACTCAACAATGACACTCCCATAGACAGATGATTTTCACCAATGATAATTGGAAAATTATATCCTTAAGAATCTGCTATCCATGATAGGAAACCATGGGCAGGATTCACAAAGGCTTACACGGAGTTTAAGAGTAGTGTAAGCCTCCGTGTAAGCCTCCTGATCCAGGGACAGCCCAAACCTCCGTGTAAGAGACAGCAAAAACGTCTCTTACACGGACTGGGCATGGAAATGCTCAATACCTCATTTGCAGCTGAAAGATATGCACATGAGGTATTGGAGCGATCCGGGAAGCCCAAAGCAGTCCGTGTAATGGACGTTTTAGCTGCAGAAATGTACTCAGCTGACAACTGAGTACATTTCTGCAAAATTGACAACGGAGCTATGTCAGCTCCAAATAAAGGGTGCATATGTTTCATCTAGCATGCCAATGGCCAAATATGTGGCCATTGGCATTAAAAAGTGTTGCAAAATTATTTAAACTAACTTTATTTTTTTCCGTGGGATTTTGATGTTTAACTGCAGCTCACACCTGCGCAAATGGGGTGCGCTGCTCAAAAGTGAAAACCGAAGCTTATAAGCCCACAATTGTGGGATTTATGTATTACATGGAATGACAATGCAGGGACTAGCAGACCAAAAACAATATGGCCTCCGTGTAGTGGTTGTCAAGGGGGGGAAGCTCCGTGTAAGACATGTAACTAAGCATTACTAGGCAATCCTATGTAAATGAGGGTTACAATACTGAATCACACTGCCACATAGGTAATGAGCACTTTCTGAGTAGTGTAAGAGTTATAGAAGGGGGAGGAATAGAGTAAGAGGTAGGTGACATCACGGGTGGGAATGATAGAAATAAATGTATCACATTGGAGGGCAGTGTAACGTGACAGATGACAGACAGACATCAGGGAGAGAGGTGAGTCCCAACAGAACAATAGGAAAGTCAAGAAATAGAGGGTGCACACTATGCCTACACTCAAACTTTCTTGATATACGTGCAGCGCGCGTGTGCGTGCGTGTAAGGCAGGTTCAACATGTGGGAGCGTGTTGCAAACCATTTACAACGGTTTGTGCGGGCGTGCACGTGTGTAAGGCAATGTAAACAGCAGGAAGCCTGTTGCCTGATGTATAAGGCTGTGTGCGCGCGTTTTACCATGAATCAGCCTAGTTCAAACCATGTAAGGATGTGTGTGTGCGTTTAAGTCACTGTCAGCGTGTTTATGCTGGTGTGCACATTGCTCCCCTTGAGGAAACAGAGAGGAAAAAAGAAACAACTCGATTACAGCGAAGCTGCCAGAGGATACTGCTGGAGTTAATTGGTGGAAACAATTGGAAGCAGGCAATTACACAGGCAGACTAGAAGCCCAACCCAACATTTAAAACACTGCAAACAGCACTGCAGGCTGTTTCTCACAAGAGATACTGCAAGAAAGGAGTAAGCTATCAGAATTGAAAACTGAAAAAAGCTGAACTCAGAGCAGAAATGCTAGGGGCTGCCATAGCTGTTATAATCAGGCATAGGCAAATTGCTGAGGGTGGTGACAATGCAGACGCTGACAGACAACCCAGAGTGAGGAGAAGGAGGAGAGTATACAGGCCCAGGGTCACCTACCATGGGTTACACGAGCTGGAGATAGTAGAGCGCTACAGAGTGGACAGAGACCTTCTGCAGCAAATTGTTGAGCTGTGCAGGCCACGTCTCACACACAGAACCAACAAAGGGGAACCCATACCAGTGGAAACCAAGGTATGTGTTGGCCTAACAATACTAGCAACAGGTACCTTCCAGAGACCAACTGGTGATATGATGGGGATATCACAGGCATCAGCCTCCAGGGTACTGCACCAGTTCCTGGATGCCATGTCAACACATTTCGGTGATCATGTATATTTCCCCAATGCCCGTGAGGTATTGGCCAGCAATATGCGTCTCTTCCAGCAAATAGCGGGATACCCTGAGGTACTGGATGCAATAGACTGCATGCACATACGCATCAAAGCACCAGCCGGTGAGCGGGGTAGAGCCTATATTAACCGCAAGGGATTCACCTCCATCAACTGCCACGTCATGTGTGATGCCCAGGGCTGAATAATGAATGTGTGTGCTGGCTGCCCTGGGAGCTACCACGATTCCCACATCTGGCATCTGACGCAGCTGTACCAATCATTTGCCAGTGGGGACTTCCCACACGGACACCTAGTGGGGGAAGCAGGTTATGCACTTGAGCCATGGCTGATGACACCCATCAGAAATGCACACACACCTGAACAGGAATGCCATAATGAGGCACACGCACAAACAAGTAATGTCATAGAGCGTGTGTTTGGGCTGCTCAAGTCACGGTTCCGGTGTCTGGACAGATCTGGTGGAGCCTTGCAGTACACACCAACTACATGTACCCAAATGATCATGATATGTGCTATGCTACATAGTATGATCCTGCGGAAACAGCTGCAGCAGGACCAGCATAGGGCTGGGCCAAACATACCCCCACCATTGCCAAGGCCACCACAGGCAGAGGGTGACTCGGAGGAGGAACAACCTGACCTTGCCCCAGTAGGCAGAAGGAGGCGTGCCTAGTATGCCCTGGCCTTGGCAAAGAGGCAACGCATAGCACATACACTGGCTCAGTAGGAACACTGGGACTGATACCCCCTCCGACTCACTCATATAGTAACAGGGATGCCTAACATGACACAACCTGCTTCCAGACATGTACAGGGAGTGTAGTATGTGCATCCGACAGAGGCAGCCCTGCAGCACCACCTGAGGCATGAATGCCATGTGTTAAGTAATGTAACACCATGAAGCATATGCACACCTGAGGACCCTGACTAACATCCACCCTCACCAATCATAAACCACAAAAACACAAACCCACCTTCATAGGTACCACAAGGGATAGGAACCTAGATGTAATGCTACCCAATGCCAGAAGTATAAACAGCAAGATGCGTGCAGTGTAAACGCACACAGTATAGAGAATGTAGATATCAGTGCTGTAATAGAAAACTGGGTCAAAGCCCACATCAGCACCCTAACACTACCAGGTCACACCTCATACAGTGATGTACATGTGCAAAAAACATGGAACAAGCTACAAAACGAGGGTGACTAGCAATAAATGTCTTGGATAACCACACCCCCATGTTGGTACCACAACAAGAAGCAACATGGATTAGCCATGGTCAAATACCAATGGCTAAAACTGCCTGCTACTATATAGCTTGCGGCAGACCACTGTCCTAATAGCAGGAACCGCACCAGGCCTATGTTCATAAGTTCATAGGTTCATACTAGGCTATCTGCCCTAGGGCATTTATAAGCCTAGCCCAGAGTTTTGTGGCTTCCGCCACCCCTTTAGTTTGAAGGATAATATTCCCATTATTTTGCAGTGCCTCTGTCAAGCAGTGACACTGAGGTTATCCCTGGGGTATACTTGCGATCTCCCATCCGTTGGTCAAGATTTCTCTTGAACAAAGCCAGCGAGGTGCTTTGGCTCACATGTACCGGGATGTTGTTCCACAGCATAGGGAGTCTCTGGGTGATGAATCTGTCCCTCCAGCATGTCCTATTAATAGCTGTGTTGAGGGTTAAGTCTCTTGCCCTTGTAGTTCTGATGGATTTAGAGGTTTTGTGGTGAAGCATGTTCATTAATTCCAGGTTGGACATGGCCTTGTATGTCAGGCACAGGTCACCTCTGAGCAGACGGTAAGTGACTGAATAGAGCTGGAGTTCCTTCAGTCGGGCAGCATAAGACATATTTTTGAGACCCTTTATCCTTCTGGTGAGGAATATTTGGGGCCTTTCCAATTGCTGCAGGTGTCGGGTCAGATACATTCCGAATGGGGCATTGTACTCAATCATTGGTCTGATGAGTGATGAGTACAGGGGAACAATGACCTCCCTTGATCTAGATGTGAATCCCTGCATGATCAGGTGGGCAATGTAGAAGGTCTTCCTAACTACTTTGGCAACATGAGTGTCAAACGAAAGGTTACTGTCAACCTGGGTGCCCAGATCCCTGATAACCTCTTCTGTGCTTAGAGGATTGCCACCTATATGGTAACTAGGGGTAACCTTGTTTTTCCTGAAGGGTATGACTATGCATTTTTTAGCATTTAACTTTAGGCCATGGCTCTGGCACCAGTTATCCATTTCTATGAGACCCTTCTGAAGGATGTCTGTGTCAGATGGGTTTTCAACTATGGTTCCCAGTTTGCAGTCATCTGCAAACTTTGTCAGCCATAATCCTCCTGTGTTTGCTTGTACTTCTGAAAAGTAGATGCCGAACAAAAGTGGGCCCAGGACTGAGCCCTGTGGGACACCACTTGTGACAGGCTTGGAGTCTGACATGGCGCCAGCAACTCTGACCCTGTGGGTTCTGTCACTTAGCCAGTTTGCAACCCATCTTGTGACGTATGGGTTTACATTTAAGCTGGTGAGTTTTTCAATGATACCCGAGTGGGGTATTGTGTCAAAAGCCTTTGCCAGGTCAAGGTAGGCTGTGTGGACTGCCTTGCCCTCGTCAATGGCCTTGGTGACTGTTTCGAAAAAGTCAACCAAGTTTAAAAGGCATGATCTGCCCTTGACAAAGCCAAACTGGGTTGGATCCAAAGTCTGCAAGTCCCCTATGTCTTTATTTATGAGTTCCATTATGATCCTCTCCATAGCTTTGCAGACCAGGCTTGTCAAGCTGATGGGACGGTAGTTTCCGGGGTCGGTGAAGGCACCTCCTTTGTGAAGTGGGACCACCGTTGCCGTATGCCACTCCTTGGGTACGTATCCTGAGGTGAGGCTAAGATTAAACAGCTGCCCTAACTGCGGGTTTAATTCCTCATTGAGTTCGTGGAGCACACAACCGGGGACACCATCTGGTCCCATGGATGCTGTGTTTTTTGCCTTGGATAGAGCAGTTCTCATCTGCGCATTTGAGATGTTTGGGGGGCTATAATCCTCTGGTATAGATATCTCTCCTTTTGGAGGGGAGGGGGGGAGAAATCTGCACTGAACCTGTCAGCCAGTATGTTGGCAATGTCTGTAGGTTCAGTGATTTTTACATCATTTTGTACTAATTCTGAGCATATCTGGGAGTTTACTCCCAGGTTTCTAACATAGCTAAAAAAGGCCTTATGATTGTCTTTTGAGTCCTTAGCGATTTTTCTCTCAAAATTTGCCTTGGATGATTTTATGAGAGATCTCAGTTTTTTACTTATAATGAGCAGGGGTGCCTTCCCTTCTACGGATTTTGCTCTATCTTGTAGTAGCTCCTTCCTTTGTTGTAGAGCTTGTTTATGGCTGGGGTCCACCAGACTGGGCGCTTGCCTTTGGTACAAAGAGTCTTTGTTTTGTTTGGGATTGCCTGATCCATGCAGTCCTGGAGGTGCTGGTAGAAGACATTTGTAAGTGATTCAGCGGTTTGGGTAATGGTTTCCGCTGGCTTGGGGGCCTTGAAAGAGACCACACCAGTCTTTAGAAGTGTGAAGTCGGCTTTTGAGAAGTTCTTCACTGTGGTCTTTTTTATCTGGGGTGGGGGCGGGATGTGGACTTCCAGTGAGATTAGTTTATGATCTGATCTCACCAATGATGGGTATACTTCTGGTGTTGAACATTGTGACCCCATGTTCGTGATGATGAGATCTAGTATGTTGTCTCCTCTTGTGGGGATGGTGACTAGTTGTTCCATGACATTTGAGTTTATGAACTCTAGGAACCTTTGGGCTAGAGTGTTGGGGCTTGATTAGTGATCCCAGTCTATATTTGGATAGTTGAAATCACCCAGTATGATGGTGTTTGGAGATACATTTATCCCCTCCAGTGTTTTCAGGAAAGCTGTGTGAGGTTCCTGAGTTTGAGAGGGTGGCCTGTAACATGCTACAAACTGCAGAGCAGTCATGCCTATGGTTAATTGCACCTGGATGGTCTCCGATGCAACGTGCGTTGCCACCAACCTTGAGGTGAGGGTGTCCTTGATGAATATGGACACCCACCCTCCTTTCTTGGTGTTGTCTGGATTTTGGGGCCGGAACGCATGATATGAGGTAACACCTGATAGTGCCGGGGTGCTGTCAGGAGCCTTGAACCAGGTTTCAGTCACAGCACAGACATCGATGTTCTCCATACTGAGAAGGGCTTCAAGTGCATGCATCTTGAGGTTGAGACTTCTGGCATTGAGCAGCATTACCCTTAGTTTTTTTCCTTTTTTGTGTTCTAGGGTGGTAGGTTTAGAATTTGAGCCTTGCCTAAAAAAGGCACAATGGGGGTGGCAAGAGCCTTAGCCAAAATCCGGAAGCCCAGGGGTGACAGGTGCAAGCCGTCCCTTGCGAATCAGCATGGCTTGTCCAGCATGTCATCCCAGGCAGGCAGACATTGGATCCCCTTTGAATGACACCATAGTTTAAGCCAATTATTACAGCTGATCATCTTGTCTCTGTATTGTGGCATCATTCTTGGTGAAGTTAGGATACTGCTCAAGGTCAGGGTCAGGGTCATACCTGCCTGGGCTACATAATCAGAGAGCTCCTCTATGTCTCTTTTCATGTAGTCCAGGGAGGTACGTCTCAGGTCATTCACACCAGCATGGACAATGACTGAGTCATACTTGTACTTGCAGTTGAGGGACCTGAGTGCTTGCATTATGTGGTGGATTCCAGCGCCTGATAGGCAGCTTACTGTGACCTTCTCCTTACTCAATCTGGTGAACGGGACATCAGTGTGTCTGACTATGGAGTCACCTATGACGAGTGTGTCTGGCATTGTGTTTTGCCTTAAGGGCTGTGACTGTTTGGCACACTGACTCTGTGGTCTATGTGTTGCATGTGCTGTGCCCTGTGGAGGCAGTTGTTTGGGTGTCTGCTTTGGTGGCTTCTGCTGTTTTGGTAGATTTCTGATCAGAGCCTCCGAGTATGTCTTTGTGTGTTTATGTGTATGATTTGAAGTTGTGATAGTGCTATGTGAGACTGGGTTTGTGGTGTGTGTGGTTACCTTCTCCTCCTCTCTGGTCTTGCCAGTCCTATGTTGAGAGAGCTCAGCCTCCAGTTTGGCTATATAGTTGCATCTCTCACATGTATTTGTGTTTTGTGGGAGAAAGAGAGGGTTGTCTGTGTACATGAGGCAATTGTAACATTGCCTCAATATTCCCAGGTTCACCAGCTGAGCAGGAGAGAACACTAGCAACTGATCCCTCGACATGCTAGAAGGAATAGACAAAAAATGTTGGAATACAGGAAGATATCAAGCCCCCCAAACCACATTATATTGCTTGACTGACAATACCTGCACATACACCATAGTTTCATAGTTTCATAGTTTACTACTAGGCTATCTGCCCTAGTGCATTCATAAGCCTAGCCATAGTGATGTGGCTATTGCCACCCCTTATAGTGGTAATAAGTGTACAGAATAGATTCCGAATATTGTGCCTCTGACTTAGTAGTGACACATTATGACCCCCTTACGTAATCGAATAACTTGACTGTGCCTCTGTCTAGTAGTGACACAGGGAGGACCCCTGGAGTGAACCTACAATCTCACATCCAGTTGTCCAGATTTCTCTTGAAGAGAGTCAGTGAGGGACTCTGTCTAACATGAACTGGGATACACTGCTAGAGTGTGAGAAGCCTCTGAGTTATGACTCTGTCCCTCCAGCATGTCCTATACATGTATGTGCTGAGGTTCAAATCTTTAGCTCTCATGGTTCTGGTGGATATGGATTGCTTGCAGTGGAGCATGCCCAACAAATCCTGATTGGACATGGTCTTGTATGTCAGGCATAGGTCACCTGTAAGTATGCGGTATGCTACTGAATAAAGCTGGATTTCCTATAGTCTGGAAGCATATGACATGTGTTGTAACCCCCTGATCTTTTTGGTAAGGTACTTTTGGGGTCTCTCCAGCTGTTGCAAGTGCTGGGTGAGGTACATACCAAATGGGGCTTTGTATTCAATCATGGGCCTGATAAGGGAGAAGTATAGTGGTACAATAACCTCCTTTGATCTGGATGGAAAACCCTTCATGATAAGGTGGGCAAGATAGAAAGTCTTTCTAACCACTTTGGCAACATGGGTGTCAAACGAGACGTCACTATCTACATGTGCCCCCAGGTATCTGATTTGTTTTCTGTGCTCAGTGGGTTGCTGTCTATGTATTGATTTGTGGGTACTTTGTTCCTCCCAAAGGGGATGACTACACATCAGTTGCATTCAGTTTCAGGCCATGATTCCGACACCAGCTATCTGTCTTTGTGACGGCATTCTGTAGGATGTGTGTGCCGGCTGATGTATTCACTATGGTGCCTAGGTTGCAGTCATCTGCAAACTTTTTCAGCCACAACCTTCCTATGTTTGCTTTCACATCTGAAAAGTAAATGCCAAATAAGAGGGGTCCCAGGACAGATCCTTGTGGGACACAACTTGTGACTGGCTTTGAATCTGACAAGGCACCTGCAATGTTGACTTTATGGGTTCTGTTTCTTAGCCATTTTGAAACCTATCCTGTGACATATGGTGTTATATTTCAGCTGTTGAGCTTGTCTATGATGCCTGAGTGGGGTATTGTGTCAAAGGCCTTAGCCAAGCGCAGGTAGGCTGTGTGGACCGCGTAGCCCTCATCAATGGCCCTACTGACAGTTTCAAAATAGTCAACTAGGTGCAAAAGCAGGATCTGCCCTGTACAAAGCTGAACTGGGTGGGATCAAGGGTCTGTAGTTCACCAATATCTCTGTTTAACAGCTCCATAATGACTCTTCCCATAGCTTTGCAGACAAGGCTGGTTAAGCTTGTGTGGTGGTAGTTGCCAGGGTCTGTGTAGGCATCTCCTTTGTGGAGTGGGACCACTGTTGCTGTACGCCAGTGTTCAGGTACATATCCTGTAGCAAGGCTAAGGTTAAATAGCATTTGTATATACGGGTTTAGCTCCTTCTGGAGTTCACATAGCATGCAACTGGGGATGCCATCAGGTCCCATTGATGCTGTGTACTTGTCTTTGCTGAGTGCGGCTCTCACATGGACATCTGAGATGACAGTGAGGTTACATTCAGCTGTGATAACTATCTTCTTTTGGGGGTGAGGGAGGGGGAAATTTGCACTGAACCTGTCTGCCAGAATGTTGCCAATATCTGTCAGGTCACTGAAATATATGTTGTTGTGTACCAACTCTGAGCATATCTGAGGGTTCCCACCTAGGTTTCTGACATAACTGAAGAAGGCAGTGTGGTTATCTTAATTGGCTTTGGTGATTTATGTCTCCAAGTTGACCTTGGATGTCTTTATGAGAGAATGTAGCTTTTTACTAGTGCTGATCACAGCTGCCTTCCCTTTAGGAGATGTAGCTCTGTCTTGCATTAGTATCCTTCATCTGTTATACAGTTTGTTTATGGCTGGGGTCCACCAGACAGGCCACTTTCCCTTGGTGGAGAGGGTCTTGTTTTTATTTGTGATTGCATGGCCCATGCTTTCTCGTAGATGTCCGTAGAAAGCGTCTGTGAAGGAGTCACCATTGTGTGTTGTGGTTTCCACTGGCCCAGTGGGCTTAACGGATACCATCTCAGTCCAAAGAAGTGTGAAGTCAACTTTTGAGATGTTTGTCACTCTACTCTTTGTATTATACTAGCACTGATACAAGTGTAGACAATTTCCCAGAATCCATCAAACAAAATGGACATGCAAAATGTAACACTTCCACAAGAGGGGTAAGCATACTGGATGTGATAATCAGAAATATGTGTACTGGCTGTCAAGATGAGAAGTGTATCCCTCACTGGTAAGACCAGACCATAGAGTAATGACACTGTAGTTACACATCCCGACCCCACTCCCTGGCCAGATTACCACAGTGAAACACATGTATAAAGCATAGCTTGCACCCCTACAAACCAATGTGGAGTCCATGAAAAGCCCTGTGCAGGTCCAGAATATGGGACACACTGCAGAACATGTTATACAGGCATACCATGAACACAGCCAAGAGTGCTTGGAGTCTGCAATCACAAACAACAAGACACAATGCCATACACCCAGGCATCTGGCATGCTGGACTCCAGCAATTACTAAACCATTGAAGAGAATGAGGAAGCTACCACATGATAGATCAAACATAAAAAGTGAAGTAATCAGTGATCACTAGTATGGCAATAAAATGTGTCCACACATACAATCCACTAAGGCCAGGCAAAACAAGTAGAATCTGTGAATCCAGTGGCAATGTGACACCTGTCCCAAGTACACACACAACAACAACTCACCCCAATAAATGCAAATGTATGTGATAGACGCAACCAGGTAGCCAAACCGGAGCCTGAGCACCCCAAAATCAGTACTGTCAAAACTAGTCAGGAGGACAAGGTAACCACATACACCACAAACCCAGTCCCACATAGACCTACAATGACTGCAAACCAAACACATAAACACAAAAACATTCCAAGAGGCCCTAATTACAAACACACAACACCAACACAAGCCTCCAAAGCAGACACCCAATAAAACAACCTCCAGACATAGCACATGTAACACATAGTACACAAAGCTGGTGTGCCAAACAGTCACAGGACAGAATGTGAAACAACATGCCTGATACAGTTGTAATAGGTGACTCCATAGTGAGACATGCTGCTGTTCCAGGGATGGCTTGCACCTGTTACCCATGAGCGTCTGGATATTGCCTAATGCTTTTGCAACCTACAGAGATCCTTTCGTAGGCAAGGCCGAAAAGACCAACCCACCACCATAGAAAACAAAACTGGAAAGAAATAGAAGGGTAATGCTGATCAATGCCAGATGTGTAAACCTCAATATGCATGCTCCTGAGGCCCTCCCTAGTATGGAGAACATTGATGTCTCTCCAGTGATAGAAACCTGCTGCAAGCCTCGTGACAGCACACCAGCACTACCAGGTAATACCACATATCATGTGTTATGGCCACAAAACCTGTAACAAAACATAAAAGGAGGGTGAGTATCCATATTCAGCACAGACACCCATACGTCCAGTTAACTGGCAATGCTTATGTCATTGCAGTCCACCCATGTGCAACTAACCATAGGCAAGACTGCTGTACAGTCTGTAGCATGCTACAGACCACACTCTCACACACAGGAACCCCACCCCACTGTCCTGAAGACAGTGGACAGTATGAATGTACCACCAAATACAAAACAAGATACACACAAATTACCACATAGGTGGTAAACCATTATGTGTGGAAGGAGTAATCAGGGACCTAGTGACACAAGTGGACAGTCACCTGTTATGTGACAGTCACATCACCAATTTGTCTAGGAAGACTGTCTATATTGGACACTGTATCATGAAAGGATTCACATCTACATCAACAAAGGTCATTGTGCCCCTGTACTGTTCCCCTATCAGACCATATTGTAATACAATGCTTCATTTGGGATGTACATTACCTGGCACCTGCAGCAGTTAGAAAGACCTCAAAGGTACCTCAGCAAGAGTCAGAAAGGGTCTCAAATATATCTCATATGCTGCCTGGCTGTAGACACCACAGCTGAATGCAGTCACATACTGCCTACACAGAGGCATTGTATGTCTGTTGTACAAGTCCATGTCCAACACAGAAGTAATGGACATGCTCCACCCCAGAAAACTCAAAGCCATCGCAGCTGTGTGAGTCAGAAATGTCAACCTTAACACATAATCAAATAGGATGTGCTGGAGGGACAGATACCTAACCCTGAGTATCTCCACACCCTGGAACAGAATACCACTACATGTTAGGCAGAGCCCCTCACTGACACTCTTCAACAGGAAGTTAGCAAAATTGATGGATAATTGTAGATGTACACTGGGGGTCTTTACTGTGTCATGTCCAGACAGAGGCACAGCTAAGTAAATCATAAATGGCCATAATATTCACATAGCAAGGGGTGGCAAAAGCCACACACACTGTGGCTAGGCTTACAAATGCCCTAGGGTGGATAGCCTAGTATGAACCTATGAACCTATTATGATACAAATTGTACAGAACACTAAGGATAACGACAAGGCTGCTGCAACTGATGATAGTAAGCGTGTTGTGAATTCCCAGATATGCTCTGGATCACACAAATATTACAAACAACATACCAAACACACACACGTATTGCCAATATACATCCTGACAGGTGCAGTGCAAACCCCCCCCCCCCACTCATAATGCAAAATATCTTTCCCAGCAGATTGCTGCCTCCCTGACATTATGTCAGCCTTACCACAGGATATGTACCCAAAGAGCAGTGTATAACAACAGTGGTTGTTCTCAAGAAAGGTCTCGCCTGAATGGATACTAAAAACAACCACCACAGAATCCTGAGAAGCTTGGTCTGCACAGCTATGGAAAGGATCAGCATGTACCGCAGATATAACAATATTGGGGATCTATTGACACCCGACCCTACCCAGTGTGGGTTTATGAAGTGCAGACCCCGCCCCTAAACATGTGTGACTCAGTTGAAACAGTAATTGAGGTCACTGATGAGGGCAATGTGGTCCACACAGTGTAGCTGGACCTTGCAAAGCCTTCCATACAATACCCTACATGTTCAATATAGATATGCTCGCCAGCTTATATATACACCCCAATGTCACTAGAGGGGTTGCAAACCAGACCAACGACAGAACTGACATGGTCAGACATGCTGCAGCCATGTCAGACTGCAAACCACATATAACAGGTATCCCACAAAGCTTGGTCCTGGGACCTTCCCCGTCTGGTATATATGCCCCATAGGTACAGGCCAACATGTAAAGATTGTGCCTGAACATGTTTGCAGAGGACTACAAACCGCCTAACATATCTGACACTCCAGCTGACACAAGCATCCCACAAAAGGGCCACATAGAAACAGACAACCGGTGCCATAGCCACGTCAGCATGTTAAATGGAGAAAACTGTATAGTCAACCTCTGTGGATATACAGTAAGTGACCACCAATTACCACATAGGTGTTAACCCATTACATACTTAACATGTAATGACAGACCTGGGTACACAAGGTGATAGATATCCTGCATTGGACAAACATGTGGCTGTAGTGTTAACAGAAACAATCCATATACCAACCTAATCATGAAGGTTATGACATCTAGATAAGGGGAGGTCATTGTGGTTCTGCAGTTATCCTTCATCAGCGTTACAAATGACCACAACAGCCCCTGTGGGGTGTACCTCAGCAGACACCTCCATCAACTGTAAAGTACACAACAGTACCTCACCAGGGGTATCAAAGAGCTTGAACACATGTAATGTGTTGCCTGATTAAACAGAGTGCAACTCCACACACTGCCATGCTGGCCACCCAGGCGCAAGCTGTGCCTGATGTAGAAAGCCATGTCCAAGCTGGAATCAATGAACATGCTGCACCTTGTACAATCTGAATGGCAGTGAGCTATGCACATGAGGGACCTGAACCCCAGCACTGACATACATAGGACAAGCTGTACTGCATTATCCATAACACAGAAGCCACCCCCACGCATGAGTAAACTACCAGTACAGGTTATCCGTAGAGTCACTCGTTGATTCTCCTCAACAGGAATCTTAATGAGTGGATGGGAGATGGTAGGTTTACCCTGGGTATCAATGTTATGTCACAGGTAGACAGAGGCACAGTATACTAAACAAGATATATGTCATGGCAAACTACACTTACAATGTGTCGAAGGACAAACACACTCTCTGACTAGCATTAGAAATGGCCTAGGGCACATCGGTAGTGTTTGCCAATGTACACCTATGTTGTGGAATACACTACTGATGTTGGATGAGGCTGTTGTAAGTAGTTCATATCTGAACATAATGCAACATGGTCAGATAGGTTCATAGGTTCATAGGTTTATACTAGGCTATCTGCCCTAAGGCAGTTATAAGCCTAGCCCAGAGTTTTGTGGCTTACGCCACCCCTTATATGGAAACAATACTGTGCCCATTAGTTTGTTGTGCCTCTGTCCAGCAGTGACACAGAGACGATCCGCGGGGTAAACCTATGATCTCCCATCCACAGGTCAAGATTCCTCTTGAACAGAGCCAGCGAGGTGCTCTGCCTCACATGGACCGGGATTGTATTCCACAGCATAGGACGTCTCTGAGTGATAAATCTATCCCTCCAACATGTCCTACTTATATCCCTGCTAAGGTTTAAGTCACTTGCCCTAGTGGTTCTGGTGGATTTGGAGATTTTGAGGTGGAGCATGTCCATTAATTCCTGGTTGGACATGGCCTTGCATGTCAGGCACATGTCACCTCTGAGCAGACGGTATGTGACTGAATAGAGCTGGAGTGTCTTCAATCTGGCAGCATATGACAGATGTTGGAGTCCCTTTATCCTTATGGTGGGGGACTTTTGGGGTCTCTCCAATTGCTGCAGATGTCGGGTGAGATACATCCCGAATGGGGCATTGTACTCGATCATTGGTATGATAAGTGAAGAGTACAGGGGAACAATGACCTCATTAGATCTGGATGTGAATCCCTTCATGATCAGGTGGGCAATGTAGAAGGTCTTTCTAACCACTTTAGCAACGTGAGTGTCAGAAGAAAGGCCACTGTCAACCTGGGTCCCCAGGTCCATGATAACCTCCTCTGTGCTTAGAGGATTGCCACCTATATGGTAGCTTGGGGTTACTTTGCTTTTCCCGAAGGGTATGACTATACATGTTTTGGCATTTAACTTCAGGCCATGGCTCTGGCACCAGCTATCAGTTTCCGTGAGTCCCTTCTGAAGGATATCCATGTCTGATGCACTGTCCACTATGGCGCCCAGTTTGCAGTCATCTGCAAACTTTGTCAGCCAAAGTCCTCCCATGTTGGCCTGTACTTCTGAGAAGTAGATGACAAACAATAGGGGGCCAAGGACCGAGCCCTGTGGGACACCACTTGTGACCGGCTTGGAATCTGACATAACGCCAGCAACTCTAACCCTGTGGGTCCTGTCCTTAAGCCAGTTTGCAACCCATCTTGTGACATATGGGTTTACATTTAAGTTGGTATGTTTTTCTACAATACCCGAGTGGGGTATTGTGTCGAAAGCCTTTGCAAGGTCAAGGTAGGCTGTATGGACTGCCTTTCCCTCATCAATGGCCTTAGTGACTGTTTTGAAGAAGTCAACCAAGTTCAAAAGGCATGATCTGCCCTTGACCAAGCCAAACTGGGACAGGTCCAATGTCTGCATGTCCCCTATATCTTTGTTTATGAGCTCCATTATGATCCTCTCCATAGATTTGCAGACTAGACTTGTTAAGCTTATGGGGCGGTAATTACCAGGGTCCGTAGAGGCACCGCCTTTGTGCAGATGTGCACAGCTGGATCCTAACCAGGCTGTTGTGCACACTATGGAAATGTAAAGCAGTGATAGGACTAAAGCCCAGGATACTGTCCACCACAGTGAAAGTACTGAACCACTACACTATACAGTACTACAGTGTTAGGTCAGTATGAACGGATGTTGACAATTGTATGCAAAGTATCCCATGCAAAACCTGCAGGCACAGTATAATCCCTGTTGTGTTCACACAAAAAGCATTTGGACAGTAACTACACAACATGGCACAGAACACACAACCATAAACTGGAGACATTTGTTGAAGGTCACACTCATCCACAAATGTGATGGGCTGCAGAGTTCAACATATGGAAAGCTCACACTGGGCATGCTCACACACTTTGATAAATGAGACATCTTTCACACAACATGCCATGGGATGTCTGAACTGGGCATGCTCACACACTTAGTCCAAATGTTCCTCTTAGCAACTGGGAAAACACACCACAGGATGCTCATTCCCCTTTCTAAACACTGATGATGTCAGCACCCTATAAGTATATCAGGAGAAAAGAAATCCCCCAATAATCTGAATAGCACACTCTGCTAATGTGCCCGTCTCTAGTGTCATAACATAGTTAGGTAGAGGTTTGAATCTGGGAAGTGTGTATGAAGGGGTGTAAGTGTGTATGAAAGGAACATCCCTTTTGGCAACTGTGAAAACAAACCACAGGATGCTCATTCCCCTTTCTAAACACTGATGATGTCAGCACCCTATAAGTATATCAGGAGAAAAAAAAGGCCCCCACTAATCCGAATAGCACGCTCTGCTAATGCATCCGTCTCTAGTGTCATAACATAGTTAGGTAGGGATTTGAATCCAGCAAGTGGCAAGTGTGTATGAAACGAACATCCCTTTTGGCAACTGTGAAAACACACCACAGGATGCTCATTCCCCTTTCTAAACACTGATGATGTCAGCACCCTATAAGTATATCAGGAGAAAAGAAATCTCCCAGTAGTGCGACTAGCGTGCTCTGCTAATGCATCCGTCTTTAGTGTCTTAACATAGTTAGGTAGGAGTTTGAATCCAGCAAGTATGAAGGGGAGTAAGTATGTATGAAAGAAACATCCCTTTTGGCAACTGGGAAAACACACTACAGGATGCACATACCCCTTTCTAAACGATATCACAATTATTTATGGCTTTTGATTCCAGACATGTCACGTGTGTTTTGCTCACACAGAATGCCCATGTGTGTGGGTTGTTTCTCACAATAATGCATGACATCGATTAAACCAGTTATGGCAAGGCACACATGATGTATGTGTGTGCCAAATACACATATGTACCTGTGACCTTCAATAGTTACCATGTGTGATGCCTGCCACATGTGAATACATGGTATTTGCACAGGGTAACATTATGACTGTGGTCTTCTGTGCAGGTGCTGCATGTGGGATGTGTATATACAGTGTGAGATGTAGATGCTATCAACCTAGTAGTGAGGGATACACACCTGGTCTGGGGCATATAGTCTACATGTTGTTGATGAACAGGTGCTGCATGTTTTCACCTGTTGTGGGAGTGGTAAGAAGTTGTTCCATAGCAATGCAGTGACCGCATGCTAAGAACCGTTCAGCTAGGGTGTTGTAGCTACAGTAATTCATTAGCATTCAGTAATATGTCAGCATTCCTGGTGAAGGTCTGATGCCAACCAAGTTCAGGGTTCTACCAGCCTGTGCCACTTGCTCAGTGAGCCCTTCCATGTTCCCTATCATGTATCCCAGTGAGGGACATCACACATCAGCTGTATTGGCATGGACAATGACTGAGTCATATGTGTCCATGCATCTGACTGACCTGTATGCTTGTGTTATGTGGTGGACCATAGTGCCCCATGAGCATATCACTGTGACCTTCACCTTGTCCAGCCTGCTGAGCATGACCTCACTGTACTGGACAATGAAAGTACCTAACACAACTGCAGCAGTAGTGTTGTATAGCTGTACAGACTGTGCTTGTTTGGCACACAGGATTTGTGTGCTATGTGCTATGCGTGCTGTGTTCAGGCCTAACGTATACCTGTGTGCCAGCTGCAGAGGTGTCTGCCACTCAGGCAGGATGCTATCCTTAGGCTCCACAAATGGCCCGGTGTGTTTCCGTGCTTGTATTGCTGTCAGTGTAGGTCCACATCAGACTGGTATTGCAGTCACTGTAGTATTTCATGCCACCTGACAGGTTATGCCAGTACTGGGTTCAGAGTGCTTAGTCCACAGTTTGGCCATGTGTTTCCATCTCATACATGTATTGTACATCCATGGGTAGGGGATAGGGTTGACTGTGTACATGTGGCAGCTGTGACATTACTACATGACTCACATATTCCACAACTGTACCATAGAGGTGACTGAAACTGACCTTTGCACATGCTACCGTAGTATTGAGATTGCATTGGTGATTAACAGCACATAGGTCCAATGGTGAACAAGATACATAGGTCCATAGGTTCATACTTGTCTATCTGCCCTAGGCCATTTATACACCTAGCCAGAATGTGTGTGGCTTTCACCGTGCATTGTAAATCTATCTTGCTATGCCCTTTTCCAAGGTTAGTATACTGTGCCTCTGTCTAACAGTGACACATAAGTGATACCCAGGGTAAACCTACAATGTCACATCCAGTCATTAATATCCCTCTTGAAGATAGTCACTGAGTGACTCTGCCTAACCTCTATTGGGATAATATTCCAGAGTGAAGGGAGCCTCTGAGTTATGAATGTGTCCCTCCAGCATGTCCTATGTATATCACTCCTGAGGTTCAAGTCTTTCCAGCGTGTAGCCTGATGGGATCTGTATATTCTGAGGTGCAGCATGGCCATTAAGTTAGGGTTTGACATGGCTTTATATGTCAGGCACAGATTGCCTATGAAGAGGCAGTATGCCACTGAGTAGAGCTGCTGTTTCTTTAACCAGTCAGTATGTGGCATCTGTTTGAGCCCTTTGATCCTCTTGTTGAGGTACTTTTGTCGTCTTTCCAGTTGCTGCAGGTGTCTGGTAAGGTGCATGCTGACAGGGGCATTGTAGTCAATTATGGGCATGATGAGGGATGAGTAAAGAGGCACAATGTCCTCCCCTGATCTACATGTGAATCCCTTCATGATGATGTGGCCTATATAAAATGTTTTCCTAACCACTTTGGCCATGTTGTTGTCAAATGAGAGAATGCTATCAACTTGTGTACCCCAAGGTCCATAATTCCTTCGTCTGCACTTAATGGATTAACACATATGTGGTACTTTGTGGTCACTTTGTTTTTGACAAAGGGGATGACTATACACTTTTTGGCATTCAGCTTGAGGCCATGGCTGTGGCATAAGTCGTGTGTTTCCAAGAGGCCCTTTTGGAAGATGCGTGTGTTGGCTGGAGAGTTGATTATGGCGTCCGGTTTGCAGTCATCTGTGACTTGCTCAGCCACAGTACTTCCATGTTGGCCTGTACCTCTGATAAATATATACTGAACAAGACAGATCCCAGGGCTGAGCCTTGTGGGACACCACTTGTAACTGGTTTTGAGGCTGACATGGCTCCAGCAATTCTAATCATGTGTGTTCTGCCCTTGAGCCACTGTGCAATATCTGTAGTGACATAGGGGTTAATATGTACACTGGTGAGCTTCCCTAGAATGCACAAGTGGGGTATTGTATCAAAGGCTTATGCAAGGTCCAAGTAGGCTGTGTAGACCACCTTCCCCTTGACAGTGGCCTTGGTGACTGTTTCAAAGAAATCAAACAGGTTTGAGAGGCAGGATCTGCCATTAACAAAGCCAAACTGTGTATGATGACGTGTCTGTAGGTCCCCAATATCTATATTTATGAGGTTCATGATGATCCTTGCCATAGCTTTGCAGACCAAGCTATTCAGACATATGGGGCGAATAGTGTCCAGGATACGTTAAGGCACCACCTGAATGTAGAGGGACCACTGTTGCTGTTAGCCACTCTTTGGCCACATATCGTGTAGTAAGGCTGGGATTGAACAGTAGTGTTATGTCTGGGTGTAGCTCTTCTTGGGGTTCATGTAGGACACAGCCTGGGACACTGTCTGGTCCCATTGATGCAGTGTTTATTGCTTTGGAGAGGGCAGCTCTTACCTGAGCATCTGAGATGTCAGGGGGGCAGCACTTTGCTGGGAGAAATATTTGCCCTTTTGGTGTGGAGGGGGGGAGAAGGTAGCAGTGAACCTGTCCACTAGGATGTTGGCAATGTCTGTGTGTTTGGTATTTCTTGTGACATCTTGGACTACCTCTGAGCATATCTGGGAATTACCACCCAGGTTCCTAACATAACTACAGAAAGCCTTGTGATTGTCCTCAGTGTCTTGTGGAATCCTCTCTCAAAGATGGCCTTAGACAATCTTATGAGTGCCTGTAGTTGTCTTCTAATACTCATCAGTGATGCCTTCACATTTTGGGAGTTTGTTGTATCATGTAGTAGCTTCATCCTTCTATTGTATAGTTTGTTTATGGCTGGTGTCCAGCACACAGGATGTCTGCCTTTGGAGGATTGGGTCTTGCTTTCATTGGGGATTGCATGATCCATGCATTCCTGAATGTGTCCATAGAATGCCTTTATACAGGTATCTGCAGTCTGGTCCATATTTTCAACAGGCCTGGGGGCTTTGAAGGTTTCCACATCATTTATGAGGAGTGTGAACATGCTTGACATGAGTTGTTGACTGTATTCTTCTGTGCAGGGGGTGGCCTTGGGATGTGAATATCCAGTCAGATTAGTTTATGGTCTGATCTTACCAGTGAGGGATACACTTCTGGTCTGGAGCATAGAGTCCCCATGTTGGTGATGATCAGGTTCAGTATGTTTTCCCCTCTTGTGTGAGTGGTAACAAGTTGTTCCATAGCATATTGGTATATAAATTCCAGTAATCTGTGGGCTAGGGTGTTGGAGCTACAGTCATGCTCCCAGTCTATGTTTGGGTAGTTTAACCCACCCAATATAATGGTGTATGGACAGACCTACATATTTCCAACTGTTTTCAGGAAGGCCAAGTGCAGTTCTTGTGTTTGTGAGGGTGGTCTGTAGCAGGCTATAACCTGGAAGGCAGTTTTACCCATTGTTACCTGCATATGGATAGTCTCTGATGTTTGGTGCTTTGCCACCAACCTGGAGGTGTGGGTATCTTGGATGAATATCAATACACCCCCTCCTTTTGTGGTTTTATGCAAGTTTTGGGCCTGAAAAGCATGGTATGAGGTATAACTTGGTAGTGCTAGAGTGCTGTTGGTAGCCCTGAATCCGGTATCTGTTACTGCACAGATAGTGATGTTCTCCATGCTGAGGAATGTTTTGAGTGTGTGTATCATCAGGTTTAGAGTCCTGCAGTGGCATACATGACTGCTCACGTGGACAGATGCCAGGTAAGTCATATGCAAAGTGTCACAGGCAACGTACATGTGCACAGGAGAAACATTGACATTCTGTCAAGTGAGACATGAACATACATATAGTAAGCTATGCAGATGTCACTAGGAGTCCACAGAAGCTGTGTAACTCTGCATGGCAGGTCAGATCAGTATTCCAGGGTAACTGCAAGGAAACATGCATGCAAACATAGCTACTGTAAGCAGGGCTGCATGTAGTCCATTGTACAACAAACAAGCTGTACCACTATCAGTAGGTAACACTGCAAATGCTCACCAGCTGACATATGAATACCTATGTCACCAAAGGTGATACTTACCAGACCACGGACAGAAATGACATGGCCAGACACGCTGCATCCCACATGAACACATATCTCAAGCAACACAGACCTCACAATGTCAGTGTTCATAACAGGCACAGCCCATAAGGCCAAACACAATGTGTGACACACCTATAATAGGTGATGCCATAGTCAGACACACTGACGTCCCGCCCTCCAGACTGAGCAAGGTGAGGGTCACATTTAGCTACCTGTCGGGTGATAGAATGTGCCACATAACACAAGCACTCAGGTCACTCCACAGCAAGTACAAGTATGAGGCAGTCATTGTCCATGCTGGTGTGAACAACCTCCTGAGATGTACCTCCCTAGACCACATGGAAAGAGACACAGAGGAGCTCTTACATCACCCTCTCAAACTCAGGAATCCCACACAGCCTTCATGATGACACAGGAGAGTATAGATTTCTCTGCAAACACCATCATACTGGGTGACGTCAACTACCCAAACATAGACTGTGAACATTACTCAAGCCACAATACCCAAGCTCTAGGGTTCCCATAGTTCAGAAACTCTTTAGCTATGGAACAGGTAGTCAACATTCCCACAAGAGGGGAAAATATACTAGACCTGATCATCACAAACATGAGTACAAAATGCTCACCACTTGAAGTATATCCCTCATTGTTGCAATCGAACCATATACTAATCACACTGGAGTACTGGATCCCCCACATATGCAAACTTCAAACACATCGATGTGTGTGTGGGAAATGCCCCTATTAGCAACTGTGGCAGTACACTACAGGATGCAGATTCACCTTTTGAAACACTGATGATGTCAGCACTCTATAACTATATTACCTGAATTAAAGTTCTCCAGTAATTCGTATAGCGCGCTCTGCTAATGCGTCTTTTTCCAGTGTCATAACATAGTTGGGTAGGGGTTTGAATCCTGCAAAGGGAATGTATGTGTGTTAGTATGAGTGGGGTTTGTGTGTGTGTGCATAATACTGTGAGGGAAAAGTGCCTTTTGCCAACTGGCAGAACACACTACAGGGTGCACATCCCTCTTCCTAAACACAGATGATGTCAGCACCCTATAAGTACAGCATTAGAAAGGATTTTTCCCACTAATGCAAATATCACAATATGCTAATGTGTCTGTCTCTAGTGTCCTAACACAGTTAGGTAGGAGTTTGAATCTTGCAAATGGAAAGTATGTGTTTTAGTGTGAGTGGGGTTAGTGTGTATGCACAATGCTGGGGGTGGGATGTGGCTTTTGCCAAATGGGGCTATGCACTGCAGGGTGCACATTTCCCTTAACAAACAGTGATGTTGACAGCACCCTATACAAACAACATGACAACAGACAACTTCCAGTACTCAGTATAGTGCTACATGCTACTGTAACACACACATGTACCAGAATATACCTAGATAGTGTTTTGAAACCTGAATGTGGCAAGTGTGTGGATGTGGGATGTTTCTGTGTGTGCATTTCTGTATGGAAACCATGTTGGATGTGGCAATCAGGGTGATGCACATTACACTTTTAAACTAATGAGGTTGCCTGCACCCTGTGAGTACAGGTAGAGATGAGGAAATCGGTAGTAATCAGAATAGTGCACTTTTCAAATGTGTACCTGTCATGTGTCGACAGCTACTCATGTAGGGTAATAAATAATGGAAATGGCAGGTGAGCGTGTGCATATGTGGGGGTAGCAGGGTGTGTGTAAATGCATGTGTGACGGAACAGATACATATAGCTGAATCTACAATACAGCACATGATGCACATTCCCATAGTCAATGGTAGCATGTGATGGTGTGCAGCTGGTACACTTTGGTAAGTAGTATGGGTGCAGATAATTCAGGACATTCATACAGTTACTGCAGCAGGAATGCTGGGATATACACACAATCATAGTGGAACAGTGAACAGTTACCAACATGTTACTACTTATACACATCTATGTAGTCACCCTGTGCATCAGCAACATGTTTACCCTTTCCTGCTCTGATGTTGTAGAATGCAGGAGGTGGCACAGTGTCATCATATGCACAGGGTGTGGGTTAGGTATGCCCAAGCCAGCCACTGCTACCGCCAATTGACATGTGTGAGTGTGTTTGTGAGGGGCAGCAGTACAGGGTGGACCAGTGTTGGTGCAGTGTGTGTGTTTATGTGTTTGCCCTAGGTGTTATATTTCTGCATGTGTGTAAGCATGAACACAGTCCCACATAATGGCTGCCATGTACAGGGTTTTGTGGCCAGCCACAGACCGCACCTGTCAGGTCATCCAGATCAGTGTATGTGGGCACGGACATGGTACCTGTGCCTGGCAGGGGTGCTATGGACCAACTGCCAGCTGCTGCTGTTGCCGGCATATGGCCACGTTGGCGCCGCAAGCGCACACCATCGCCCTGGCCCATGGACATCTGGTTGTGGAGCAGCTGTTGTATGTCCCCGCAACGTCTGTCAACGACATCTGTGAAATTACGAATAGCATTCGCAATGTCATGCATGCCATCTGTCATGGCTGTGCAACATGCTGTCAGCTCCCTCAGACCCTGTCTGGTGTACCTTTCCATATGCACCTGTGCCTGCATAACTGTCCGAAACATAGTGGAGGTTGACATACCTCCTTGGGCACGTCGGCCAGAGGCAGTATGGCCACGGATGCCCCCACGGAAACCCATGGGCGACTGTCTGCATAACCAGACACCTACAGCAACTGGGAAAACCCCAACAGTACCTCATCAAGAGGATCAAAGGGCTCAAACAGATGCCATATGCTGCCCGGTTAAAGAAAGTCCAGCTGGACTCAGTGGCATACTGCCTGTTCAGAGGTAATCGGTGCCTGACGTATACAGCCATGTCCAACCCAGAAGTAATGGACATGCTGCACCTCAAGAAATCAGAATCCCATACGGTCACACGCTCAAGAGACCTGAGCCTTAGCACTGAAATAAATGGGACATGCTGGAGGGACAGATTCATAACCCAGAGGCTCCCTTCACTCTGTAATGAACTCACAGTACAGGTTAGGCAGAGTCCCTCATTGACTCTCTTCCATAGGAATCTGGATGAGTGGATGGGAGATCATAGTTGTACCCCGGGTATCACTTCTATGTCACTGTTAGACAGAGGCACAGTATACTAACCTCGGAAAAGGGCATAGCAAAATAAATTTTAATTGTGTGGCAAAAGACAAACACATTCTGGCTAGGCTTATCAATGCCCTAGGGCAAATAGCCTAGTATGAACCTATGAACCTATGTGTACTGCTATACTGCTTCTGCCATATGTTGCATGTGTGTGTGTTGTGGGGATGCAGGTAATGGCCAGATATTTCTGCACAGGCAACACTTCTGGAACACTCTGGGTGTTCATCCCAACATACTGTATGTGTGTTGCCACCCAACACTGTGATGTGGACACACATTACTCAGCCTGGATATACATATCCCAACAACACCACAAGCACAGTACACTACCTTGCTATGTATGTATGTAATTACACAGTTATTGACTAGTTAGCACTGTGATGCTATCCATGCAGCCCACTGGGCCAGTGGAAGCCACAACACACACTGCTGGCCCCTTTGCAAAAGCTTACCACAGACATCCCACATAGTGCATGTAATATGCACACACATATCTAACCCAGACTGTATGCAACCACTTATTTATCCTTTCCAGTGGACTACAGATACAGGCACATTGTATAACAATAGCAGGAGGCTACTGCAGCACAGGGCAGATTCACATGAAGGCAAGGCATCTGTGGTCAGCAGTGGTAAGATGCTTCACATTCACCAAATGCACAGATATTGGCAACATTGTTGCAGACAGCTTAGGTGCAGGTATCCCCCCCCATTCTCCTACACAAGTGGAATTAGTTATCACAGATGAATGTAACCTCCCTATCATCTCACATGTCCAGGTGAGGGCCACCCTCAAC
This sequence comes from Protopterus annectens, assembly GCF_019279795.1. Classification (NCBI taxonomy): domain Eukaryota; kingdom Metazoa; phylum Chordata; order Ceratodontiformes; family Protopteridae; genus Protopterus; species Protopterus annectens. Next base: position 548,884,539 of record NC_056737.1, read on the forward strand.
ATTGCAGAACACACAGCATCACTGTTACAAAATGGTATCCCTGGATGTGTGATACGTTCACCCCTAGAGGACATAGCACCACATTACAGACTGATAGTAAACCCTGGCCATACTACAGGATATGTACCTGAACAGTGCCATACATACACAGTGGTCCCACACCAATGAGGAGGAACCTCTACTGACCCTGTGAACTACTGCATCATATGCATAACTGGCCTTGTGTTCTAAGCTATGGAAGTTTTAAGTATGGACGACATGTACAGCAATATTACATATGTATATATATCAGGACTATGTACACACAACCTATCTCATGGACATACCTATAGACAGTGAACTATGATACATTTGGAGGTTTCACAGTAAACACAGTATTATCCTGCTACTTTGCATTACCTGTGTTTGTGTCAGCTGTTGCTGTGTCAGTGGTGCTACTTGCTGTTTGCTGCTGCTGCTGGTTTTGTTGCTGGCTCTTTCTTTTTTTTTTCTCTCTGTCTCTCTCTCTCTCTCTCTCTCTCTTACTTCGTCGGTTTTGTGCAATGAATGTATTGCATGTGTGGAGTGTTTGTACTGGATGCTTTTGTAGGTATCTGCATAGGTCCATGTGATGGCCTCTGCACCAATTGTAAGGCAGCATTTGCTAATTGCATGCAGCCAGTTTTGTACTGATTGCATGTCTCACTGTGATTTCAGGACAGTGCTATAAAAGGGTATGTGAGATAGGCGTTGCCCTTTCAGATTGTAAGGGCGTGGACCATGCTGTATGCTGTCGACAGTGTTCTGTGAGTGTGAAGGTTAGTAAGTCTCTCATGCTTCATGCTGTGTTGTAAATTCAGGTTGCTGCATTTCTCTCACCTGTTCCCTGTAGTGAGTGTGTATGCATACTGACACCTACAACTATATTTCATATGTATTAATATATATATATATATATATATATATATATATATATATATATATATATATGTACATATACATACTTTCATACATGTACATTAGCTGACATTATTGGGTACAAACTAACAATTAGCAGGGCTGTTTCTGTTAACACTAAAGTAGTATGGGAATCCAATAATTGGGACAGTATAAGTCTACCTGACATGCTTTGGGTAGTACACATCCTATATTGACTTTATCTTCATTCCTACTATTACATGTTCTACTTATTTTAACACTATATTCCTGTATGAGAGTCATGGCTTACTGGTAGCTCATACAGACTAGTGTTACACTGGTCTTGTGGTAGGGCCTAATAGTATGCTTTTATTTTGCTTTCAAATTGAGTACAGGGCCTATCAATCAGAGTGCTGGAGGCACCTTAAAGCAGTTAAAAGGGTTAGTAGGTCTCACAGGAGTCAGGCTGTGTTGCAGATTCTGGTTGCTGCATTTATCTTCCCTGTTTCCTGTAGTGAGTGTGTATGGATACTGACACCTACCACTATATTTCATATGTATTAATATATATATATATATATATATATATATATATATATATATATATATATATATGTGTATGTGTACATATACATACTTTCATATATGTACATTACCTTACATTATTATGTACAAGCTAACAATTAGCAGGGCTGTTTCTGTTAACACTAAACAAGTATGGGAATACAGTAATTCGGGCATTAAAAATCCACCTGACATGCTTTGGGTAGTACACATCCTATATTGCCTTTATATTGATTCCTACTATTACATGATATATTTATTTTAGCACTATATTCTTGTATGAGAGTCATGGCTTAGTGTTACCGAGGTCCTGAGTTTGAGACTGACAGTGGGAATTTATTTTTCTTTCAAACTGAGTACAGGACCTGTCAATCAAAAGTGCCTAAGGCACTTTTAAGCACTTAAAACCAGGTCTGCGCTCGTTTGCGCGGAGCTCACGCATGCGCACTGGCGGTGAGCTCAGTGCACACAAGCGCACACCCGCGCTATTTTCTTTGAAAGAAAAGAAAAAGGGGTGACAGGAAAGTGGTGAAAAAGGGGTCACAAAGAGGGTAAAGCAGTAGGGAAACAAGCTTGGAATTTGCAGGAAGGATGTAGGTGAGGCCCATAGCTGCCCATGTCTTTCTCAGCAACAGCTGTGCATTTGTATGCAATTTGGTGTGACATTTGGAACCTTCCACCCCTGAGAGAGGTGTCAGGACAACATTAATACCTGTTGTACAGCCAATTGTAATTAACAGTTTCAATGTCCAGCGGACATGTGTGCAACATGGACAGCTATGTATGGGGCGTAATTTTATTGTGGGTACAGAGTGCCCTTTTTTTGTTTTTTTATCAGGTGAGAGTGGTATGTCAGGTGAGGTAGTCGGTATAGCTGGGGAGGTAGGTTGGGTAGGTTAACAGACAAGACAGACAAGGCGCATACAGGGGCGGTGTTTGACACATGTGGGGGTGTTACACAATTGACGGGGATGGAGGTTGGGATATCCAGGGCACATGAGCCCACAGATGCCAACAGTGGAACTGATATCCCCACTCATAGGCAGTTGCCACTGTTCCTTCACAGCCCAGGATGGGGCTGTGCTGGGGGCTGTGCAGGCGGGACAACGGGCATGCCCATTAGCTGTGCCACCCGGGCCTCAAGCTGGCGTAGGGGCTCAAGAACAGAGTCTTGGATCTCCCTTCGCACCACAGACCGGACACCTTGGAGGGTGAGTGGACGGGCTCCTCCGGCCACGCTTGCAGAGGGGGGACTGGCCCCATCCCCTGCAGCACTTCCACCCGAAGGTGGCACAGGGCCACTGGAGGAGGGTCCAGCCTGGGCACTAAGTGCCAGGTGCAATCGCCAGCTGAGGTGGGAGAGGTGGGTCTGCTGGGACCTGCCTTCGCAAGTGTTCTGGGTTTGTGAGTATGTTATGTTAGTTTGGGTTAGTAGCATATTATTCCATTCAAATTAGTTGTAACAGCATGTGTTGGTATTCCCATTAAACAAACACCCAGATATTAACACCATTGAACAACAGGCATATCAATATCACATGCATTATTTGAACAGAAATACACAATCAAACAACATGCAGGGTTGATTAATGGCAACAGGCCATCAGGTTTGCAGGTATGAACAGGGCACATGCAACAACGGACATGCATATATTTTTGAAACAACAGGACAAATGTCCATGGCTAATGAAATGTTCACATACCAATATTTAGTGAGTTTTTTAATTTGCAATTATAGGGTGGGGTGGGGAAAGAAAATGATGACACATTCATACATTATACATTAATATACATTTGTAATAGAAACACAATTAACTTGTGGGTGATAGTTTCAAAATGATTCTTTATTGACTGTCATGCTAGACCTGTTACAGATACATCAATATCCTAGTTATTGTGACTTTGATCAGATACATCCTCCTGCTACACTTTGATGACAGGGCAGGGGACAACTATGGATGTTTAGTATGTCAGACAATCATTCATTCTATCTGAAAATTGTTGACTGTCATCACCATATACAGATTTTGGCTTAAACATTCAAGATTCAAACACACTGCAATCGGTTTGGGATGTTACTTTTTAATTCCCACATGCATGTAGTTCTGTAGAACCACACTGAGGCTTATATATTCAGGGGTTATTACTACTTTATTTATTGATACATGATCCTTTCAGTCACTCTCACACATCCTGCTATTTCACAGCTCAGGTTGGTACTTCTAGGCTTTTTCACATATTAGACCTGTGGTGATTCAAACACTTTCCAGCAGCCTCACTTCTGTCATGATTCAGCATTTCAACAGGGGATATATCTCACATGTGATTAACTCAGCTTCTGAGGCTGTACTCTTGAGACTACTGCAGGTTATACTACATTTAATTAATGGTGGGACATCTGTATTACAGAACTATTTATTTCTATCAATTATATTTCCAGTTTCACTTGCATACTGATGAACTTGTTGCAGCCATACCTGCAGACTTTCACTTGTTGCTTGCACATTCTATTACTTTTAATCAATACTCTGCAGTGTTCTGCTACGTGCTACACTATAATATTTATTTACAAGTATTAGGTGGGGTTACTAACCTGCATGGTGGCGCAGCCGCACCAGCCTGCGCTCATGCACCCTTCGATTCATAGAGTGGACACCTGCAGCTGTAATACAAAACAAGTAATATTGGAATACACATCTCCATGGTATCAGCTAGTTGAATTCCTTACATACATAAGTAAAATGTAACTTACTCAGTAGTGGGGCGTTGGGCATATCCCGGGCCTCCTGGATCCATTGGGTCAACTGGTCTTCTTTACGTCGCTTCAGGTCCGCATAGTGGTGACGGACCTGCTCACCAGTACGTGGAATCCCAGTAGCACTAGTGAGATCATGAGCCAACTGGTCCCATGCCTCCGCCCTGTATGCTCCCCATGAGACCTGGCCCTGCATGAGTTGGGCCTCATGATGGTGATCTAGGAGCCAGACCATGTATCTGGACTCCTCAACACCCCACCGCTGTGCTTGAAAGCAACGTCCCTCCCCTACTCCACTCATTCTGCCTGCAGGTCTATTCTACAATCATTTCTGTTGTGTATTCCCGCCTATGGGGCTTATATATGCCGATTTTCCCGCACATTTCTATGATTGGCCATTTTGGAATTGTATCTACTTCACAGAAACTGCTTTATCATGCTCCCTTTTGGATTATATCATATATATATATGCTATTTCTGCATTTTTAAGCACTGCTGTCATGGCTTAGTGGTTTAGTACCTTGACTCTAGTGCATGGTATCCTGGGTTTGAATCTGACCACTGATTTTTAATTTTCATGACTGTCTAGAAATGAGTTGAGGACCTGTCAATCAAACATGCCAAATGCACTTTTAAGCACTTAAAACCAGGTCTGCGCTCATTAACGCAGAGCTAACGCATGCGCACCGGCGGTTAGCTTGTGGGCGCGACACGCACCTCCGCGCAAACGGTGTGCGCTGGGTTAAACCTTAATTGGCTAGTAACACACATGTTCAGCTAAGCACAGCTAGTTGCATACAGTTTGAGCCTGTTAAACCGGTGCTTAGCTACGGGCAAGCAATTTGCAGCCTTTGAAACACTACTCAGCTATGGGCACTCTGTCTCACAGCAGCTTAGCTATCACTACATTTCTAAATAATTTTATTATTGTATTACTTGAAATATATGCTCCATTTCATTCCATTTTACAAAAGGAAATACTTTTACATTTGTACAATACTGTCAGGGGCCTTTTTAGTGCTTATTTACAAAAAAAAAAGGTTGTTGTGTGGGCTCGAACCTTGCCTGCCTGCTCATAAGCCGACAATTCTACCGCTATGCTATTACTTCTTGGCTTACTTTGCATATTTAGTTCTTATATCCTTTTCCAGTGATTGCTAACTGCAGTTGCGCTAGTAGCACACCTGCGCACACATTAGCAAACATTTACGGGGTTTAAAAAAAATAAAACAGTTTTCATTTTCATTTTATAACATCTGTTCACTTTTTACATTGCTGGTCTGTGGGGGCATGTGTTGTGTAGTGTGTTTATTCACATTTCCATGGTCTTTCTCGTGGCTGTTTACTTTCAGCCATTATAGACTTCCGGGGGCATGTCCGCTTGCAGGGCTTAGCCAATGGACACGCCCCCTACTGTCTTACACGGACCGTGTAAGAGTTACAGTGTGATTCAGCATGCCTCATGCACCTCATGCATATGCATGACATGCTGACATCACACCGTTTAACTGCAGCCACCGTGTAAGAGTTATAACTCTTACACGGAGGCTTCCTGAATCCTGCTCCATGTCTTTCTTCCCTCACCCCTGCCCCATCTTCTCTTTCCTCCATTCCCAATCATTTCTTTTTAAACATCATCTCACATTCATAGAAGTCTAGCTGCCAAACATCCATTATACATGTTAGTTGTAAGCTGTAAATATGTGGTATAATATGTACGATAACATGTTAGATGTTAATACTTGGTATAATAGCCACAGTACATGTTAGATGTAAATATTTAGTATAATATCCATGATACATGTTAGATGTAAATACATGTATACACAAAGCGAAAACCAAGCCACTCAGGAACTCAGGACCAGAAGAATATAATGTTAACGTATTTTAATAAAACCGTTTTCGCTCCTCACAGATAAGGAGCTTCTTCAGACACAATAAAAGGCGGAAAGCGCTTTTTTTAAAAAGTACAACAGCTGATTACTTCTATGATGTCATTTCCTTTACAGCTGATTCACATTACGAAACACTTTTTTATATAATAAATGAACAAAAATATGATCAAGTACTACATAAGTACTTCAAAATTCTAACTGTATTAACTTTTTTTTAAAAAACAGTACCATATATTTCCCATAAATGTTTTTAAATACAATTATAGATATAATTCAATACGCCGAATCTTTTTATGTCAAGCACACAAAAAACCCCCGAAGAGGCAACATAATTAAGCTAACCATTTAAAAGTGTATCTACTACATTATACTAATGATGTTATAAAAATTTAAATGGGTTAAATGAGACTTGCAACATCTCTGTCATTTTGAAATATAAAAGTTATTTAAGAAATTAAATTGTTTAATGTACTAGCTTCTTACAAACATTGGTTTTTGTGAACTTATAGAGGGTAGGACATCTATACTATTTGAAGAAAAAAATTTTTATAACATCATTAGTATAATGTAGTAGATACACTTTTAAATGGTTAGCTTAATTATGTTGCCTCTTCGGTGGTTTTTTGTGTGCTTGACATAAAAAGATTCGGCGTATTGAATTATATCTATAATTGTATTTAAAACCATTTATGGGAAATATATGGTACTGTTTTTTAAAAAAAGTTAATACAGTTAGAATTTTGAAGTACTTATGTAGTACTTGATCATATTTTTGTTCATTTATTATATAAAAAAGTGTTTCGTAATGTGAATCAGCTGTAAAGGAAATGACATCATAGAAGTAATCAGCTGTTGTACTTTTTAAAAAAAGCGCTTTCCACCTTTTATTGTGTCTGAAGAAGCTCCTTATCTGTGAGGAGCGAAAACGGTTTTATTAAAATACGTTAACATTATATTCTTCTGGTCCTGAGTTCCTGAGTGGCTTGGTTTTCGCTTTGTGTATACCTGTTATTTTACTTGTTGCTTTCAGATGTAAATACATGGTATAATATCCATGATACAGCTTAGACGTAAATATATAGTATAATATCCACGATAAATACATGTTATCCATGGTAACATGTTAGATGTATATATGTGGCATAAATATTATTTACATAATTCAAGCAAGGATCATTAATATTTGATCTACCACTAGTACAACCTCTATTCACAGAAAACACTTTCCGTTTGCTAATTCATCATCATCATCATCATCATCATCATTGTCATCATCATCATCATAAGCCCCCTTTTTCCCATTTTCTACGTGGGGTCAGAGTATCATGTTAACTGCTGCCATCTCTCTCTATTCAGTTCCACACTCCTGCCTTTTTCAACCCTCATGGCTGAATGTCACAGATCTTCTTTCACACAATCCAGGAACCTCTTTGCTGGATGTCCTCATTTCCTCTTACCTTCTTCTTGTCTGTCCCAAATCTTCTTCACTAGATTGTCTTCTGCTTTTTTGCACATGTGTCAAACCACCATAACCTGTTCTCTTTGATCTTTTCTGCAATTGGAGCTACTTTGGCTTCTGCTCTTATGTCCTAATGTCTTTGTCTGCCACACAGTGTGCAGCCTACCATCCTTCTCAGGCACTTAATTTCCATCACTTCTAGCTTCCACATTTGATCTGCCTTTACAGCCCATGTTCCTATACCATACAGTAGTACTGGTTGCACCACTGTCTTCTACCCCTTACTTTTCAGCTTCTTTGGCATTCTTCTGTCATTCATTATACCTGTGACTCTATGCTAGTTAGCTGCAGCCCCTCTGATTCTAGCATTGACCTCTTCATTCAGACTTCCCTTCTCCTCAACCAGTCCTCCCAGATATTTGAAACAGTTAAACTGTCCCACTATCTTCCCTTTTATCTCAGTCCTCAGCTTCTTCTGATTTACCCAGTTTGCTGGCATTACCACTGTCATATCTTTGCTTATTTTCATTCCATGTGCCTTCTGTTTTGCATTCAATTCCCCTATCCTTTGCCGAAGTTCTTGCTCAGAGTCTGCCTATAATACCACATTGTCTGCATATGGCAACTTTGTTGATCTGTCCCTCCAACCTGTTTGATAATGTAGTCCATCACCAGTATGAACAGCAGTGGGCTCAGAGCTGAACCCTGGTGTACATCCACTCCCAATGGGAACTGCTGCGTGAAGCCAAACATTGTCCATACTTGAGTCATTGGGTCCTTATAACTAGCCTGCAGTAATTCTACCAATGTTTCTGGACTTTGAACCACTTTAGTACTGTTCAAATTAGCTTTCTTGGGACATTGTCATATGCTTTCTCCAAGTCTAGGAATGCTCAGTTGGACTCTTTCTCATCTCTAGCTCCTTTTCAACTATTTATTTATTTATTTGACATTTGTTGACTGGGTATGTCTGACTGGGCAAGAGCCCCTTTTCAGCAGAAACCCAGGGAGAAAATCTTCAGAGTTAACATGAAACAGCAATTTAAACAATAAGTAATACAATAGGTAGGTATATGAGGAACAAAAAATGAAAGTTTAACATTAGCAAAACCAATGATAAATAGTGCTGAAGTTGGCAAATAATAAAACATGAAACAAACGGGGCTTACTAGTACTGATAGAAAGGGAAGATATTCAAAATACAGATGAATAAGTTATTACTTAATATCAGAGATGTAGACTTTTTTCAGAGGAAGTATGGAAGACAGCTATGGATAGAGAAGAAATATTAGTTAGGAAGAGAATTAAAATAAATTAATAAGGAGAATTGGGTTAGAGCAAGGGAAAAAACAGGAAAGTTCATAACTAGTTACTAGATAGTATGACTTAGGATAGAGAGATGGCTAATTAAAGGAGGAAAAGGAAGAATAATAAAACGATGAGCGGGCAAGAGTAGGAGGAGAGAGATAGAGAGCAGTAGGAAATGTTTATAATACATAGAAATTAAGGAGGCAGTTGGATGTTAGTAGGGAAGGAAGGAAGTGACAAAAAAGTGAGGAAGGGGAGGAAAAACAGGTGGAGAAGGTGGGAAAGATGAGAATGGGGAAGAAGGGAATGTTTAGGTGGGGTGCTTACATTGACATTTCCTATTAATATTTGTCTCACTGAAAAAATCGGGATAGTTGTGCTGCATCTTGATCTGAATCCAAACTGTTCATTTCCCATCTTACTTTCTACTGCTCTGCATATCCATTTATCAATCACATTCTAATATTCCTCAAAAATAAGAAATGTTATGTAAAGCTATGCCAGCTTTTCAGGTATCTAAGAGCAATATTTAAAAACTTGATTTTGACCATTTTTCCGTAATATTTTTGGCTATGTCACTGATTCTTTCTCTCAGTGGTTGAAAGAGCAATTCTTAGTAGAAGTTGAAGGTATTGGATGTTCATAGTTTTTTAGGAGATTACTAGGCTAATGGCCAAAGAGTGGCTACAAGCCTAGACATATTTAACCCGAGTTTCACAATCGTCACTAGTTAGGTGAACGAAGTTCACAAAGGTATGAGCCTATGCTATGGTATCTAGTGCTGGCTGCTGCTGTCCATGAGGGACATGGACCCCACCCCAGGAGTACATTTATGATTACCCATCCATTGATCTAGGTTGCACTTGAAGAGTGTCAAGGAAGGGCTTTGCTTCACATGAATGGGAAGCTTGTTCCAGAGAAAGGGTAGTCTCTTTGAGACATATCATCTTTCCAAAATGATTTATTTATGTGAGAGGCTATGTTAAGATCCATGGAACAAGTGACCCTCTTGCAGTTTGATTTATGACTGTGTAACATTTCCATCAGGGCTGGATCAGAGAATGCTCTGTTGTCTAGACACAGATCCCTTAGTAGTCTGGAGGAGACAGCATACTGTGATAGGGCTTTCATTCTTCCTGTGTAGGACTTATTTAATGACTTATATTGAGTTTCTTACCTAACAGTAAATTACACTGCTGTAGTAAGGAGGAAAGGGCTGGTGACTCAAGTGATAGCTGTAAACAGTGATTGTGAGGTTGCAAATACCTTTTCATCTCTTCTGGATGATGTACAAAAACAAATTACATATAATTGTTTTTTTTTTCCAACAAACATCTTTATTAAATTTTCACATATCACATAGGCAATCTTACATTTAGACAAATGAAAAACAAACAACATGACACAATTTTAATTGAAAACAGTATACATCACAGACACCACAGAAACAACCGTAGTTGCAGACATTATACATCACTTATAATCTATCCAGTCATTGTCAGTTAAGCATTATATGGTTCATTCAAATCCTGTCTCTTAAACATCATTCGTGCGCTGCAAAAGTTGTTCCTACAATTCCCACTTTTTCCTATGTAATTTTCTCCCTCCCTTTTTAAAGATCCCAATTCCAGTTGTTTTATCTCTGTTACTATATTCACTATTTCTAGTAATGTTGGTCTGGACTTTGATTTCTATCTTCTAGTAATTGCTTTTTTGGCAGCCACCATAATTAGACTCAGCAAGGCTTTATTATATCTAGGCAATTCCGATTCTGTATCACAACTCAAAAAAAATCATCTTCCAAGTGAATCCAATCTGCTCACACAGCATCTCTGACAGAGCAGTTTGCAGGGAATACCTAAAGTCTGCCAGCTCATTACACTCTCAAAAAATGTGTTCCTCCCCCACCTCTTTCTTGCCCATGAAACCTCCACACTTGCTATCCACCTGAGGAAAAATTCTTTGGAGTCTACTTGGGGTCAAACAATACCTATGCAATACAGGCAAAGATCCTTAATCTTTCTAGACTTTGTTGCATATTTGTGAGATATACATATACCCTCCCATTGTCTCTTTGAGAATTACTTATCCAGTCTCTCTTCCCAATCCTTTCTAAGGTCCTCTGATTGATTCTTATAACTATCCTGCAGTATTTTATATGCTTTACTCATTATTCCTTTTTAAATGTCAACTTCTGTTTTAGATTCTATTAAAAACTCTCCCAGTGCTAGTCTTTCATTCAGGAGCCCCCTATTTCTTTCTCTTTGCCTATTCTCTTTATATCAATCATCGGGGCTGTATGTGGAAGAAAATTGCTAACTGCTGTTTTCTCTTTATTATGGCTTTGCAGGATTAACATGATTTGCATGATGGAACTTAGTGCACATTATAGCAAAGGTTGAAATTCATGGTGAAATCCATTATATGGCCATCATTTATTTACCAGAATTAGACTTCTGAAGTATGGGCAAAGTGGCTTTATATGCCAGGATAGTTAGGATTTATCAGAAGATTAAAAATAACTGACCCTGTTGTTATTTTATCAGTTTAAACAGTCACTTACCTGGCTTTGCAAGATGAATTTGCATTTGTGTGAAGAAAGATAAACTACTTTATTGTGACCACTAATTATCAAGTGGATATAACTGATGATTATGGATGCCATTGGCCGATACAAATGATTTACCCTTGCTCTTATTTAATCACTGGTAAACAGTAGTTCCTATTCTGACATGGCAAGAATAGTGACAAACAATTTATTGGCCAAAACCAGTGTAAAAATAGCATTGCTATGGTGTGTGTGTGTGTGTGTGTGTGTGTGTGTGTGTGTGTGTGTGTGTGTGTGTGTGTATGAGGGGGGATGCAGTGTATTTAAGTGTAATAAGTTGGACATAAGTTCTTTCATTTTCCATCACAAGCATCAGCACTATCCATGATAAGTTGCAGGAGCTATACGTGTGACAGTAACTGATCTTAGGCTGTGTTTTGCAGTGAACAGTACTATCATCTTATAGCATGTAGTTTTGCCTGAGATCTGAGCTGTGGTTTCCTCTGTCTGGATTTTGCATGGCCTCCCTGTATCTGTATGAGTTTATCTATGTGTTATGTTTTTTTTCCAGCACCCCAAGAAGAAGCTACAGGTGAATTGTTATTCCTTCAATTAGGTCTATATTCTAATCTCGAAGGTTTAAAACTTCGAATCACTAAAGATCAAACTTTAGTGATTGAAGTCTTAAACCATCAAAACCAAAAAAAAAATACTAAATTAAAAAAAAAAGCTAAATAGTGTGTAGGCAGGGTGCAAGCCCCCCTGCACCCCCCACACCCCCATACTTAAATATACCTACTCTGAGAATGCATTGCGTTAAAGTAAATGGAAATCTTCCCCTATGGAAAGTTTCCATTTAAATGTTTGATGTAGTGTTCTTTCAGTATTCTTGTATCGACAATATCGTATTCAATATTGTCAGACTTCAAGATTTTATTATAGACCCCCTTCAATTTGCCTGTAGTAAGTGTGCAGTGTGTGTGTGTGTGTGTGTGTGTGTGTGTGTGTGTGTGTGTGTGTGTGTGTGTGTGTGTGTGTGTGTGTGTGTGTGTCTGAATACTTCAGCGTTTTCTATTGAAGTTTTTACTGAATGGTTTGTCTGTGTGACCTTTTTGACCACATATATATGCTCCCGGTTGAATCTCATAATTGTCAACGTTTACATTGAAATGTTTTTCCTCACATACTTCAAATATTAACTTCCACACCTTCTGCTAATTATGTGTACTACTTCTGAGACTGCACAATCCTTGGAGAAAAAGAGCATATTCCCCAACCATGGGAATTGTCAGTCTAACAAAGCTGTTGCTCATCTGTTTTGTTGGTTGACTGAACTCTGTCGACAAAACAGATGTCGATGAAAACTCAAATTGACCAGTAGCAGTGCTCGCTTATGTTATATACACACAACCACGTGTGTGTGTGTGTGTGTGTGTGTGTGTGTGTGTGTGTGTGTGTGTGTGTGTGTGTGATTGATGCTATGCATGTATATTTCTGACTCTCCCACTTTTCAGTAATTGGTTGCAATGCTGATGATTAGTTTCACCATTGCATATGGCTTTGCCTTGTGTGTCATATAATAGGTGACTGCAAATGTAACTGCTACAAATGTTCCTATTACCAAGGATTCCTGACATGGACTGGGAACTGTAGAGTGTAGAGTGAAATATTGCCCTAGGCAAAGGGCATCATGTTCCCCCTCATAGCCCACTCCTTCCCCTCTTCTCATACACATCCCACCATTTATCCTTCAGTTTCACCATCATGGCTTCCAACATCATCCAGATTACTTTTTTCTACTTTGTTTTTTTATATTTTGCCTTACTTATCAGCTTTTTCTAGCATATATATTTTCAAAACACCATAACAAGGCCAGACTACACTATAATAACTGTGCTGGAACTTACTGATTTAATTCATACGTGCATTTTAGATTTTTTTTCAACTGTTTTAATCCAAAGATGGCCTAAACAAAATCATGGATAAAAATTCAGTCATCTTCTTCATTTTTTTTTCTTGCATCCTCTCAACAAACTCTAACTGGTGCAGAATGCACTCTAATAACTGTAAGAACTGTTAGATATATGACTAATTAAGACAAGATTTGTTGGTCACTAGATCCCAAGAAACAATCAGGTTGTAGGTACTCTGAAGTGCATTTTAAAACTCTTTTCTGACATTTTGAGCCAATCATTGCATGAACAAATACATGTAGTCCAGGGAGATACGTCTCAGGTCATTCAGACCAACATGGACAATGACAGAGTCACATTTGCACTTGTTGTGGAGTGACCTGAGTGCGTGCATTATGTGGTGGATCCTGGCACCTGACAGGCAGCTGACAGTAACTTTCTCTTTGTTTAGCCTGGTGAGTGGAATATCAGTGTGCCTAACTATAGAGTCACCTATGACTAGTGTTGGGTACGTTGTTATGCCTTATGGGCTGTGGTTGATTGGCACACTGAGTTTGTGGGCTATGTGTCATTTGGGTTGTGTTGGGGGTGGAGGTTGCATGTGTTTCTGCTTTGGAGGTCTCTGTTGCTTGAGCAGATTTTTATTGAGCACCATTGGGCGGGTGGCCTAATGGTTAAGGTGTTTGCCTTACAAACACAAGGTGCAGGGTTTGAGTCTCACAAGAGAAAATTGGCTAGACTTACAATGGCCCGCAAGGGCAGTTAGCTTAGTATGAATACATTTTGTTTCTATGAATACTATGTAGGTGTGTGTTTTGTGTTGCTATGTGTGTGTTTTGGTGGTGTAGGTTTTGAGGGTCTATGTGATGAGTGTGGTGTGGTGCAAGTGTTTACCTTCTCCTCTTGACTGTCTGGTCCAGTCATGGTTGAAGAGAACTTTGCTTCCAGTTTGGCTACATAAATGCATCTCTCACAGGTTGTAGTGTTGGGTGGTAGGAGGAGAGGGTTGTCTGTGTACATGAGGCAATTGCTGTATTTCCCCAAGATGCCCAGATTCATCTGCTAGACAGGAGAAAACACTGGGAGCTGACCCTTAGACATGCCTGGATAGGTGCTTATTTATTAAGTACTAAAAACTGTTTTCCTTTAGACAAGTGAGGAAAGTTGAGTGCTGTAATAATTTGTAGCTTATTTAGTGATTACAATGAGTTCTGAACAAGTGTTGAGCTCAAAGAAACAGATTTGAGTGCTAAAACTAAAAAAAACTGACTAGTTCGAAGGGAAATTTGAAGAGCAGACTTTATGGTGTCAGGAATAGATTAAACCTAGCTGAGTGGTGATGCATAAAGTGTATGTTTTTATATATAACAGTAGCAAATGAGCAAACTGATTTAAACAAATTAACCAATAAAAAGCTAAAAACTGAGCCCCGTTCCAGCAGTCTTCGATCAGACAAGTTCTAACTGCACACTCCTCCCACTAGGGTGCAGGGGAACCTTCTCCAAAAAAAGATGGTCAGGATTAGTGCTCAAGTTATATGAACAAAGCTAGATTCAGCATGTCTGAATTTAGTCTATGCAACAGCAAAAGAAGGTATACCAATTTCAGAAAGAAACAGTTCAAATAAGCAGGCAAAATAAGCTTTTAACCAGAAACTCCCAGCTCAGAAGGTAATAGATTCATAAGAGATTACAAGGCTAATAAATAAACAGCCCTTGCAAACTTAGCCAATATAACCTAATATTACCCAATATATGTCTCCAGAGGCAAGAAGATGGGATAGGTTTATGCCTATGTCTTGAGTATTTTACAGATTGCCCCTGTCCATGAGGGACATAGGCACTATCCCAGGTGTGAATTTGTGATTCCCTATCCATTGATCAAAACTGCATTTGAAGAGCACCAAGGAAGGGCACCGTTTAAGGTGAATAGGAACCCTGTTTCAAAGAAGGGGTAATCTCTGAGGCACATTTCTGCCTCTCCAGCAAGTTTTAAAAAACAAATGCTGGCAACACCAAAGGCAAAGGATGGTCTCCTGTTGCTATAATCCACAACGTATAAAAATAATTCCTTGCTCAGGAGGAATGGCGAAGTAATTAAAAGTTTGTTTTATTATACAAATAAAGTAAAATAAAATAAATGTAAAACGCTACAAGCATTTTTCATTCCGAACCATTTCAGAACTTCTTCAGACAACAACCAGTACTCCTAACATTTGCGTTTAAATATTCATAACATCACCAGCGCGGGTACTTTGCTTCTAATTGCTGCAGTTCAATTACATTATTTAAAAACACAGTAACACTTGTTTCTGTTTCTATAAAAAATAATAAAATAACAGTTTAAAGTATTAAAACACATAAATATTTACAATTGCTTGTCCTGTGCTAAATCAGCACTGTGTAATATAAACCTAATATAAAACCAGTGTATAGTGTTAAAACTAATTCATGTCAGGTATAATGATTACATCTTCCTATTACATACAAATTATTCCTGTGAATACATTTTTTAAAAAATATAAAATATGTTGATTAATAAATATTAATAAATATTTGTTTTATACAAATTTCCTAAGTGGTTGATACTAAACAGCTTGAATATAAATTCATAAACCTTTGGTTAATAATTATAACCATGAATAAATTTACCTTAATAAATTTTTAATCTTTAAGATGCATGCAATAGAACAAAGTTCATTCAAACCTGGTTCTCTACAAGCTGCCAAACGTAATTGCCAGGTTAATTCATTTTTCTCAAGTTCCAATTTCAAATAGTTCTCACTAATAAAGTTATTTTCTGCTAAAAACTTATTTATTTGACTAATCACCATGAACTTGAATGTATGGCCCAAGCATTCAGTGCAATGTCTAGCTAAGGCGTTTTCATTTTTATTTCTTGCTATTGCATAGGTATGTTCATAAATCCTATCACGCAAACGCCTGTCTGTCTTGCCCACATAAACCGATAGGCACTGTGTGCACTGTGCCAAATAAACAATAGCTTTGGAATTGTAATTGTAGGTTTCCTTAACATGATAAATTTCTTTCCTAATAATAAACTTGTCCGATGTTTCTATGTACCTGCAATAATTGCATGCACCACATTTCTTGGTGCCCCCTTTAGTTTTCATGGCTTTAGACCTAGTTTCAAGAAGCTTTTTCATATTCATACCTCTTCTATAGGATATTACAGGGCCAAAATTTAAAATTTTAGAAAGGTCCTTATCCAGTGATAGATAACACCAATATTTTCTTACTATCTTCCCAATGTCTAAGGCCTCTGGGCAGTAAGTAAAAGTGAAGGTGGTCATGTAGTTCTGGTTAGTGTTAGGTCTGTCCATAACTCCTTGATCTAGACTGTTAGACATAACTGTGTTAGCATTACTAGGGCAGTCTTCACAATCATCAATCATATTTGGCATGTTTGTTCCCAAGTCACTACCCAAAATTGGTTTGTATATCTCCTTCTCTCTTTTATCAATCACTTCTTGGAAGATGTTATCCAAGAATACAGTGGGGTAACCCCTGTTGGAAAACATATGGTATAACAAATCACATTCCTGTACAAATTCATCATTTAATGTGACCATCCTCGCTGCTCTGACCAGTTGGCCTTTCACCACAGATTTCTTTTGGTGGCGATGGTGCATACTAGTAAAATGAAGAAAACTGTTAGAATATGTATCTTTTCTGAACATTTTTGCTGTGTATCTACCCTTTTTCTTACTTAATTCAACATCCAAGAAGTTGATAGTTGTTTCTTGAAAGTTTTTTGTAAACTTTAAAAATGTTGTTGTTGAATTAAAGAAATTTACTAATTGGTCTTCCTTTTCTTTCTTTCCTTTGAATAAGATGAAAATATCATCCAGGAATCTTCTGTAACTAACCATACTATTAGCCCAAAAACTATTAAGGATGTAGTTGTTCTCCCAGTGGGCCATTACCAAGTTCGTAAAACTTGAGCCCACTGGCGAGCCCATTGCTACTCCAACTTTTTGTATAAATAACTGATTTTCAAACAAAACAAAATTGTTTTTCAGAATAATATCCAAAAGTTGTTCAAATAAATTACGTTCATTATCACTTGCCTCTTTAGACCTAATGAAATCAACAACCCATTCTATCCCTAGATTGTGTGGTATACATGAATATAAATCACATACATCAACAGTTAAAAAATTCACTGTGTTGTCAAATACTGTGGACTGCATACATTGCAAAAAAGACCATGAGTCTTTAAGGATTTGGTTTTCCATGCTTACATAATTCTTTAAAATAGAGTCCACTAGTTTGGCACATGGGTAGGTTATTGATTGTCTTGCATCCACCAAAGCTCTTAGTGGTGGGTTCATTAGGTTTTTGTGTAGTTTTGGGATCCCAAATATTTTTGGGATCCTTAGAATAACATTGTAAGATAAGTGTTTTGTTTCATGTTTATCAAACCATCTGTGTATAGGTCATTGATAAACATTTTAATTTTGTTATGGGCTTGGTTTAATTCATTCCTGCTCACCGGTTCATATGCATTGCTTTCCAATAATGTTAACATGAGGTTAGAATAATCCCCATTATAAAACACTACTAACCCCCCACCCTTATCCGGTTTCATGAATCTGAGTGGTAAGTCTCTTAATAGTGTTAGTAGTGTTTTTCCTCTTCTGAAATATTAACTTGATGTCTCCTCTTAGCAGGGTGTTTTATAAGGTCTCTAAATTCATTTTCACAGAGGACTTCGAACATGTTAAGTGTACTGTTCTGGGGTGGGTTAAAAGTACTTGCTACACACTCAGTTCACTCCTGTTATAAGCAGTGCTACCAAACAAAACACTCAGATTGAGCTTACGGATAAATAACATAAAATCTATCAATAATTCCGCAATGTTACATTTCTTAAAAGGAACAAAGGTAAGACCTTTTGCAAAAGTTCCACCAAAATCTGATCAATACAGCACTCAGTATAATTACAGATGGTGAAGTCCCCTTCTTTGTTTGTTAAGGTTTCAAACAATTTTAACCTGGGTACTTGTTGTTGCTGCGGGTGTTGTATCTCCGTTTGGATCCTTGTGGTGGATTCATTTTCCAGTTGCCCCCCCTCCCCCCTCTGTAGTTTTTTTGGGAGGCTTGTATTTCCCTTTGGTTATTATCAGGGGGGTATTGCTGACTCGAACCTGGCCCACTTACTTCTTCAGCAAAGATTTCATCATCAGTGTCAATATGTCCAAGGCCTGGTTCAGAATTTGTACCTTGGTTACCAAAAAAATTCCTAGTGGAAAATGCTCTTCCTTGTAGACTGCTTGGTCTATATTAGCTCTATGGTTACGTGTAGTGTTTTGGAAGCTTGGTGGTTTGTGGAATGCCACCCCTTCTCGGTACGCTTTCAGGTCTCTCTGTAATTTCTTTAAATTATTAGTTTTTAATTTTGTCATTTGTTGTGCTATACTGGACCATGTTCTATCATATTCAAATGCATACCTATTAAAGTTTAGGTCAACCTTAATCTCATGTTCAAGTGTGGTAACCTCGTTTATTAACAAGTCAAGGGAGAATTGATAGTGTTTTATCATGCAATGCAAAATTTCCAGTCCATGGTTATTGTAAATCACTATTAGTTCATTATAAAAATCCGACCCGTATTCTAGGCCAGTAGGGTATGAGTAGTGTCTCAAACCCTTTGGAACTATTTTCTCTTTGACGCATCTGTTAAAATAGTTGAGTTCAAACTGAAGCTTTTTAATTTTAAATCATTTAGTATCAAACAACTTTAGTTTGTCCAGTAATGAACAAGAGAACTAATAGTGATTTACAATAACCATGGACTGGAAATTTTGCATTGCATGATAAAACACTATCAAATCTCCCTTGACTTGTTAATAAATGAGGTTACCACCCTTGAACATGAGATTAAGGTTGACCTAAACTTTAATAGGTATGCATTTGAATATGATAGAACATGGTCCAGTATAGCACAACAAATGACAAAATTAAAAACTAATAAATTAAAGAAATTACAGAGAGACCTGAAAGTGTACCGAGAAGGGGTGGCATTCCCCAAACCACCAAGCTCCCAAAACACTACACGTAACCATAGAGCTAATATAGACCAAGCAGTCTACAAGGAACAAGGAAGAGCATTTTCCACTAGGAATTTTTTTGGTAACCAAGGTACAAATTCTGAACCAGGCCTTGGACATATTGGCACTGACGATGAAATCTTTGCTGAAGAAGTAAGTGGGCTAGGTTCGAGTCAGCAATACCCCCCTGATAACAACCAAAGGGAAATACAAGCCTCCCAAAAAAAGTACAGAGGGGGGAGGGGGGGCAACTGGAAAATGAATCCACCACAAGGACCCAAACGGAGATACAACCCCCGCAGCAGCAACAAGTACCCGGGTTAAAAATGTTTGAAACCTTAACAAACAAAGAAGGGGACTTCACCATCTATAATTATACTGAGTGCTGTATTGATCAGATTTTGGTGGAACTTTTTGCAAAAGGTCTTACCTTTGTTCCTTTTAAGAAATGTAACATTGCGGAATTATTGATAGATTTTAAGTTATTTATCCGTAAGCTCAATCTGAGTGTTTTGTTTGGTAGCACTGCTTATAAAAGGAGTGAACTGAGTGTAGCAAGTACTTTTAACCCACCCCAGAACGGTACACTTAACATGTTCGAAGTCCTCTGTGAAAATGAATTTAGAGACCTTATAAAACACCCTGCTAAGAGGAGACATCAAGTTAATATTTCAGAAGAGGAAAAAACACTACTAACACTATTAAGAGACTTACCACTCAGATTTATGAAACCAGATAAGGGCGGGGGGTTAGTAGTGTTTTATAATGGGGATTATTCTAACCTCATGTTAACATTATTGGAAAGCAATACATATGAACCGGTGAGCAGGAATTAATTAAACCAAGCCCATAACAAAATTAAAATGTTTATCAGTGACCTATACACAGATGGTTTGATAAACATGAAACAAAACACTTATCTTACAATGTTGGCCCCAAGGATCCCAAAAATATTTGGGATCCCAAAACTACACAAAAACCTAATGAACCCACCACTAAGAGCTTTGGTGGATGCAAGATAATCAATAACCTACCCATGTGCCAAACTAGTGGACTCTATTTTAAAGAATTATGTAAGCATGGAAAACCAAATCCTTAAAGACTCGTGGTCTTTTTTGGAATGTATGCAGTCCACAGTATTTGACAACACAGTGAATTTTTTAACTGATGATGTATGTGATTTATATTCATGTATCCCACACAATCTAGGGATAGAATGGGTTGTTGATTTCATTAGGTCTAAAGGGGCAAGTGATAATGAATGTAATATAGTTGAACAACTTTTGGATATTATTCTGAAAAAACAATTTTGTTTTGTTTGAAAATCAGTTATTTATACAAAAAGTTGGAGTAGCAATGGGCTCACCAGTAGGCTCAAGTTTTGTGAACTTGGTAATGGCCCACTGGGAGAACAACTACATCCTTAATAGTTATTGGGCTAATAGTATGGTTAGTTATAGAAGATTCCTGGATGATATTTTCATCTTATTCAAAGGAAAGAAAGAAAAGGCAGACCAATTAGTAAATTTCTTTAATTCAACAACATTTTTAAAGTTTACAAAAAACTTTCAAGAAACAACTATCAACTTCTTGGATGTTGAATTAAGTAAGAAAAAGGGTAGATACACAGCAAATATTTTCAGAAAAGATACATATTCTAACAGCTTTCTTCATTTTACTAGTATGCACCCTCGCCACCAAAAGAAATCTGTGGTGAAAGGCCAACTGGTCAGAGCAGCGAGGATGGTCACATTAAATGATGAATTTGTACAGGAATGTGATTTGTTATACCATATGTTTTCCAACAGGGGTTACCCCACTGTATTCTTGGATAACATCTTCCAAGAAGTGATTGATAAAAGAGAGAAGGAGATATACAAACCAATTTTGGGTAGTGACTTGGGAAAAAACATGCCAAATATGGTTGATGATTGTGAAGACTGCCCTAGTAATGCTAACACAGTTATGTCTAACAGTCTAGATCAAGGAGTTATGGACAGACCTAACACTAACCAGAACTACACGACCGCCTTCACTTTTACTTACTGCCCAGAGGCCTTAGACATTGGGAAGATAGTAAGAAAATATTGGTGTTATCTATCACTGGATAAGGACCTTTCTAAAATTTTAAATTTTGGCCCTGTAATATCCTATAGAAGAGGTATGAATATGAAAAAGCTTCTTGAAACTAGGTCTAAAGCCATGAAAACTAAAGGGGGCACCAAGAAATGTGGTGCATGCAATTATTGCAGGTACATAGAAACATCAGACAAGTTTATTATTAGGAAAGAAATTTATCATGTTAAGGAAACCTACAATTGCAATTCCAAAGCTATTGTTTATTTGGCACAGTGCACACAGTGCCCATCATTTTATGTGGGCAAGACAGACAGGCGTTTGCGTGATAGGATTTATGAACATACCTATGCAATAGCAAGAAATAAAAATGAAAACACCTTAGCTAGACATTGCACTGAATGCTTGGGCCATACATTCAAGTTCATGGTGATTAGTCAAATAAATAAGTTTTTAGCAGAAAATAACTTTATTAGTGAGAACTATTTGAAATTGGAACTTGAGAAAAATGAATTAACCTGGCAATTACGTTTGACAGCTTGTAGAGAACCAGGTTTGAATGAACTTTGTTCTATTGCATGCATCTTAAAGATTAAAAATGTATTAAGGTAAATTTATTCATGGTTATAATTATTAACCAAAGGTTTATGAATTTATATTCAAGCTGTTTAGTATCAACCACTTAGGTAATTTGTATAAAACAAATATTTATTAATATTTATTAATCAACATATTTTATATTTTTTTAAAAATTTACTCACAGGAATAATTTGCATGTAATAGGAAGATGTAATCATTATACCTGACATGAATTAGTTTTAACAAAAAACACTGGTTTTATATTAGGTTTATATTACACAGTGCTGATTTAGCACAGGACAAGCAATTGTAAATATTTATGTGTTTTAATACTTTAAACTGTTATTTTATTATTTTTTATAGAAACAGAAACAAGTGTTACTGTGTTTTTAAATAATGTAATTGAACTGCAGCAATTAGAAGCAAAGTACCCGCTCTGGTGATGTAATGAATATTTAAACACAAATATTAGGAGTACTGGTTGTTGTCTGAAGAAGTTCTGAAATGGTTTGGAACGAAAAATGCTTGTAGCGTTTTACATTTATTTTATTTTACTTTATTTGTGTAATAAAACAAACTTTTAATTACCTCGCCATTCCTCCTGAGCAAGGAATTATTTTTATACGTTGTGGATTATAGCAAAAGGAGACCATCCTTTGCCTTTGGTGTTGCCAGCATTTGTTTTTTAAGTCTTTGGAGTCGTGTTCTTGGTCTCCAGCAAGTTTTGTTTGAGAGACTAACTAGTTTTAGATCCCTGGTCAGGTATCCCTCATGCTGTTTGTGTTGCAGATGTGTAGCAGTTCCATCAGGGCTGGACCTGCGAGTACCTTGTAAGTCAGGCATAGGTCACCCCTTAATAGTCAGTAGGAGAGAGAGTAAAAGGATTGGGATTTTAATCTCTCCACAGACGACATGTTGTTAACTCCCTGTATTTAATTTGTGAGGAACCACTGAAGTTACTCCATTTGCTGTAAGTGCCTAGCCATGTACATGCCAAATGGCACATTGTACTCAATTATTGGTCTAATGAGGGCTGAGTACAGTGGAAATATAACTTCCTTGGATCTATATGCCATAGCTTTACTTTAAACTGTGCCACACAGAAAGACTTCCTCACCACTGTGAACACATGGTGTGAAAGTTCAGGCTACTATCTATATGTGTACCTAGATCTCCCACCTCTGAGTCTACCTTTAGGGTGTGCTATTAATGTTGTAATTTGCAGGTGTATTAGACTTCCTAAAGGGTATGATAATGATTTTTTTCTGCATTTAGTTTAAGGCCATGGTCTGGCACCAATCACATTTCTGATTTAGACCATCTTGAAGGATATCTACATCACTGGGGGATTCAGTGATTTCCCCCAGGTAGCAGTCATTGGCAAATGTTCTCATCTAGAAGCCTTATACAATACCCTTGACTTCTCAGAAGTATATTTTGAACAGGAGTGGTCCCAGTACTGAATCCTATGGCACATCGCTAGTAAATGGCCTCTTACTGGATGTAGATTCACCCACTTTAATCAACTGGCTATCCATCTGGTGATGCAG
Organism: Protopterus annectens; assembly: GCF_019279795.1. Taxonomy (NCBI): domain Eukaryota; kingdom Metazoa; phylum Chordata; order Ceratodontiformes; family Protopteridae; genus Protopterus; species Protopterus annectens. The sequence goes on from NC_056737.1 coordinate 548,908,156, forward strand.
GAATTTATGCCCAGTTTTGTGAGTTTAATTAAAATACCTGAATAGGAAATTGTATGAGATGCCTTGGCCAGGTCAAGGTAGGTGGTGTGCACTGCTTTACCCTCATCCATGGCCCTTGCAATTTTCTCAAAGAAGATCTGCCTTTGACAAAGCAGCATTGGTTTGGTTCCAGTGTTTGAAGGTTTCCCATGTTATTATTCAGGTCCATCCATTTTCTTTCCATAGCCTTACATATAAAAGTAGTCAAACTTATGGGTCTGTAATTTCCCTTTTCAGTTGTTGATCTCCCTTTATGCAGACTGATGACTGGTGCTGTCTATCAGGACAAAGCCAATCCAGAGGCTGTAGTTATATATTCTAATGGGCCTGATAAGTATTGATTCAAGCTGTTTAAGAGGCAACCTGGAGTATCATTGAGCCCCATGGAAACCGTGTTTTAAGCTATAGAGAGGGCAATGCCAACTTGTTGTTTAGTAATAATTGGTGAGGGAGTGATGGGGGGTATTTCTTGTTAAAGAACTGGGGGTCATGGGGAGGTGAAATTCGAGCTGAATTTACCAGCCAGCAGATTTGATATATATTCTGGCTGAGTATAGGCAATGGCCTCTACATCTAATTCTGCACATTGTTTGGTGTCACCCTTCAGATTGCAGACATAACCAAAAGTGCCTTATGGTTAACCTTAACTTTGGACATATATGAACAGCGTGCTTATTTACCCCACCACCAAAATACAGTTAGTTATATATACATCTAATGCTTGATAGTAAGGAAATTGAAAAAATAAAGATCACAGTAATGTATTCCATTCTGATGCTCATAAAGAGTACTCTGCCCCTAGACAAGCTGTACTGATTTTCTGTGCTTACATCTGCGATTTATGAAGAAAGTTAAATAAATAATAGCCATATTATTCACATTCCCAAAACAAGTTATAGTAACCTTCTGTGCATATCTCTGTGATTTGATCATGAAGAAGATTAAACTAGTGATTAGTGACCCTAGCCTTTCACACAAGCTTGTGACCTTCTGTACACACATCACAGGAGCAATTGTAGACAATGTAGTGTCCAGGCAAAGGCTACTACAAAGCCTGTTTCAAAATTCATTTATATAGTGTGGGGTATGGTGGCAGCTAAAAGCTCTGATCTTTGATGCATTTTATGTCTTACTTTGAAAGATAATGACGTGCCTTTTTTTCCTTTTTTCAGACATATACACATACTAACATGGCCAGATCTATCACAAGAAGGACTGATTTTTCACCAAAGCATGCACACACACACACACACACACACACACACACACACACACACACACACACACACACACACACACACACACACACACACACACACACACACACACACACACACACACACACACACACACACACACACACACACACACACACAAGTCTAAAACTCAAATCTGTCAGTATTAATTCACTGTAAAACTCAACAGTTTAACAGGAAGACACGAACTGTATGAGGAACCATGCCTCTCAATTTCTTTTGACAAGACCTCTAGACAATGCCAAAAGCAAGTGGCAGGAGCAAAGCCTCCAAATCAAGGATAATTTCTAAATTTTACTCTATGTATTCCTCTAGTGCAGTTATAACTTTAACAGAATAAGTCTAGCATCAATATGAACTTTCTGAACAATAAGAAGTACAACACTCTGATGTGTGACATTAATGAGTGACTGTAATCCTCAAGTAAGTTAACAGAAAACCAAAGGTCTTACAAAGGACAGGGAAAAATATGAGACAAAATCAGGGATATTCTGCAAATTCAAGTAAGGAACAAATGAAAAATAAGGCAAATTCATTGATGTGTCCCTAAAATGTAGAAGCTGAGAGGTATAAGTACTTGGCTGGTTGCCCACCAGGGTTAAAAAAACACATACCTGCTCCAAACCAGACTGCTCTGTGTAGATGGACCCCTCCTCCCTTACAGTATTCTTTCAAATATCTTCAATAGTGCCTCTAATAGACTCCGGACATTGTTTGTGGTATCACTATAGCTGCTACCATCCGGTATTCAGAATTCCCATGTTCTGTTCTCAGTCTTACCACCATGATGTCACCAATGTTTCAGAGAGCCTTTGAAGTTTCAACAGCTTTGTGATTGCTTGTCCAGATTACATTGACGGGATCTGAGTGAAACCCTGGAAACTAAACAGCATGTGCTGCTTCTCATCTTTTAACAAGAGGGGTTTTACTCAATGAAGTGAAGAAGAGAAAAAACTGGAAAAATCTCTCTGCTCAAGTGGCATCCTAGGCAGATACTGAAAAAAGACCATAATCTTGATATACGCCCATATGCTTCATGGCATAGCAGCAGGAAAAGGATGAACAGACATACTAAATAGAGCACAAGTGTATCTGTGAGTGCATGGTAAAGCATGTATTCATACACATGTATGTTTTGTGTGTGTGTGTGTGTGTGTGTGTGTATGTGTGTGTGCGTGTGTGTGTGTGTGTGTGTGTGTGTGTGTGTGTGTGTGTGTGTGTGTGTGTGTGTGTGTGTGTGCGTGTGTGTGTGTGTGTGTGTGTGTGTGTGTGTGTGTGTGTGTGCACGTGTGTGTGTGTGTGTGTGTGTGTGTGTGTGTGTGTGTGTGTGTGTGTGTGTGTGTGTGTGTGTAATTGTGGCACTCTGAACCTCTGAGCTGCCCACCAAGTATCTGTCTGTATAAAGGTAGGCTATTGCACAAAGCAGTGCTCATCTGCACCCCTTATCCTTCACCTGTGAACCACCATGTTGCTCCTTATTTTCAAAGATCAAATCCTTTCCTTCAAATTAGCCACTGACCCATTGTTCACAATATTAATAAATATACAAAAACAAATTGAAAGTAAATGCAAGAATCATCAGTTGTTCAGTTGTTGTACAGCAATAGTTCATAACAATAAAACTTTTATTCTGCTCTTTGCTGAGTATACACAGAAGTATGTTTACAACACAACTGCTTCCAAACAAGTTGTGACAGTAGCATTTAAAATACAGCAGCACGCTATTAACCAAATCAGTATCCAAAACAGCAAAAAAAAAAAAAAAAATGATGTCAGCACCAGGAAATGACATTTAAGATTTAATCCACAAGTTCAGGACAATATTTCAAGTAAAATACAAGCCAAAAGTTAGCACTTTCGTCTCCTGCAACGGAGACTTCTTCAGACTAATGGCTTACACTTAAACAAAACCTTTTTAAATACTAAAATAGCAGTCAATTAAACTTAATTGACAATTAATCATTAAAAGCTGAGTTAGCAGTTTTAAAACAACAGTCAGCCTAATGCTGACAAATACCTCTAACTAAAATCCCTAATGCTTCAGTCCCTTCCTTTTTAAATACATAATAAATTCTTCTCTGTTATTAAGTCCTGAGGAAAACATGCATTTAATCTAACCTGGCAGCAGTATTCCAACCATCCTAATTCTTCTTCTACATTAATACTTTTAACATTAGGATGCACTGAATCTATTACCAAACACTTAAAATTAATTTTACATCTATTTTCCACATAATGCTTACCCATAGCATTTTTTACATCACCCTTACCAATAGCATAGTGGTGTTCATAGATTATCCTATACAATTCTCTTTTTGTTTTGCCTACATAAAAGGAGCTACATTCTACACATATTAATACATAAACAACATTTTTAGATCTACATGTGAATCTACCTGGGACTTCTACTAAAGTTTTCCCAAGTGTAATTGCGTGACTTTTGATGTATAAATATTGAAAATAATTACAATTGAAGCACTTTACCATTCCTTTCTTTTCTTCCACAGCCTTATTTTTATTTAACTTCTTTTGAAAAAAGTCTTTTTTTTTTGCTCTTTTTTGTACACATTTTGGTTCATCTCCTAATTTCTTTATAATTTCACTGTTTCCTTTTAATATTCCCCAGTTCCTTCTAACTATACTTTAAATATTATGAGAATCAGTACTATTCTGTAATGCTAAAGCTGTGGTAAAATCTACAGAGATTTTCTCCTTTGGTTTATCTACAATTATATTGTTCCTTTCATAATTTCTTCTGCCATCACCTTATCTACCATTTCTTGGGGGTAACCTCTACTTAACATTCTCTTGCACAAATTGTCAGCCTCAACATGAAAGAATTCATCATCTTTCGTCAAATTACTAATTCTATTTATTTGACCTTTGACAATGTTCCACTTGGTCTTTTTTGGATGTAAACTTGAATAGTGTAAATACATGTTGTTTTGAAATTCTTTTTTATGAATTTTAGAAACTAATTTGCCATCAGATTTATAGATCATAAGATCTAAAAAAATGAATTCTTTCTGTGACAGTAGCATTGTTAATGCATGCATCTAAAAAGATGTGAAATGTCTAACATTCTGAATTAATTATGAAAGTCATTGTATTGCAGAGAACACAATCAATCCTGTGTCACAGAGTGCTCGAGAAACATACTTTTTCAGTCAAAATGTTGGAATATAAGGATTACGCCACTTATTTTTTTCTGTTTTTTTTTTTTTTTTAAAGTTGAGGTAGGAAATTCAGATTCATTCATTTTCTGATGCAACTGGTTGCAAATTTTCAGATAAATGTTGTATATATTCATTGGTACATTAATTATCATCTAAATAGTGTTATTTTTACTTATCTATTTGTTTTTTGTTTACTGAGAAGGTATGATTGGGTCATGCAAGACCCGTTTGCTGTGGTGGCCCAGACAGCAAAGCTCCATAAAGAAAAGACATTTGATGCAAAATAGTGTGAACATAACAGATTTTGAATATAGACCACCAAGAATTCAAGTGAAATATTGAAATGTAAAGACACCAATAAACAAATATTCACTTCATTTGCTGCTCCATTACCAATAAAGGACTCCCAGTTGGTCAAATTCAGCACTTTAATATCCAATAAAATATACAAGCTTAAAGGATTCAGTGCTTTCGTTTCTAGCACACCAGAAACTTCTTCAGAATCACCTGACATTGAATCGAAAGCCATTTAAATATGCACACCCAGCACCTCTCTGATTGGCTGTTACATAAAAACCATACTAAATTTTTAAAAAGACAACACCGACCTCAAAATATGTTTAAAAATTCAAAATTTTAACATGTTCTAGTATTTTACATATATACACATATAACACGTATACATATGTAAGCCGTGGTGGTGCAGCAGTAGCATTGTTGCATCACAGGAAGAGGTTCTCTTGTTCAATTCTTAGCTGGAGTGTCTTCTGTGTGGCGTCTGCATGCCCTCCACTCGGTCGAGTGGCATTTGAAAGACATGCGTGAATGGGCGCGCCTTCATTAAAGGTTGGGTATTGGGCTGGCAACTTGGCACCATAAAAGTCTACTGCCAATCATTAGTGGACGGGAGTTCCACTGTGGTGACCCCTAACCAGGAAAAGCCGAAAAGACAAACATAACATATATACACGTATAAAAACTTAGAAACTTAAAAAAACTCTTAAAAACTGGATGTTGTTCTATATTAATGTTAGTATCTGTTTGCTCTTTACTTAAGAGTTGAGGCTAGTGAAAGCTGGTCATTCAATCCATGGGGAGCACAGGCATAAAGTTGTAATTGCCAAATAACTTCTCTAAATTCTAGCTTAGATTCCCAGTCACCTCCCCTTTCCTGTTGAGTAACTTTCTCTATAACCCAAAACATATAGCTCTCAAGTTAAGAGCAAACAGATACTAACATTAATATAGAACAACATTCAGTTTTTTTTTAAGAGATTTTTAAGTGTTTTCTAAGTTTTTATGCATATGTATATGTGTTATATGTTTATATATGTAAAATATTACATGTGAAAATTTTGAATTTTTAGACATATTTTGAGGTCGGTGTTGTCTTTTTAAAAATTTAGTATGTTTTTTATGTAACAGCCAATCAGAGAGGTGTTGGGTATATTTAAATGGCTTTAGATTCAACATCAGGTGATTCTGAAGAAGTTTTTGGTGTGCTAGAAATGAAAGTACTAAATCCTTTAAGCTTCTATATTTTATTGGATATTAAAGTGTTGAATTTGACCGACTAGAAATCCTTTATTGGTACTGGAGCAGCAACTGAAGTGAATGTTTGGTTATTAGATTTGGAATATACACACGTTCACTAGTTAATAAATGTGGACAAGTGAGGCAGTATACAATTAAGCAGAGCATTAAAAAAAAGAAAAAAATATATAGATAGATATATAGATAGGTTGATAGATATATAGATAGATAGATAGATAGATATAGATATATAGATATTTATGTATTTATGTATAAATAAATAAGTAGATATATACATCTATAGAAAGAGAATTTACATATGAAAATATTAAATATATAAAGGTATAACAATATTTAAAAATATGGACACTTTGAATAGAAATACAGCTATTAAGACTGGGGTTGGGGGTTTGCATTTAACTATAGTTGCTGTCATAACTCATAATCTTCATATTTATCCTTCTAAGGCTCCCCCTGTGGGTCCAATTCTACTTTATTAAGTCCACTAAAACTAAATTTATGACTGAGTTATTTATCAATATGTTTAAATTAAATATTGTTAATATTGCTTATACTAATGTTGTAATGATACCAGTATATAAGTTCACAGAAACACCACCTCTCCATTTTACCAACTAGTATATAAGTTCACAGAAAGAGCTCTCAATTTTGCCAACCTAGAAAGATGAACACTCATTGCAATGAGCGATATAAACAGCACTACTAGATTCACCATTAAGAAGCAAACATTACTTGACAAGGGCTCATGTCCAACCATGTTGATGTTAGTCGTTTCTCTAATATAGTGACACAGTTGACACCTACTGCATTTGAATGTCCCAGTCCTATCTCCTTTTTGATGCCATTCAATTGAACCTGATTCCAGCATCTGCATTTTCCATTTAACAATCAGATAACATTTATTTTAGTATGAATTTATAGAATGAAAGAATTAACTTGTGTTTTTTAATACAATTGTAACCATCTAATAGATAATTACATAAAGAGAATGAAGAGGGTATTCAAACAGTGAATGATTGCTTGTATTGTAATTCTGATGAAGTTCCTCTAAGTAGAGACCAAAGTGCTAAATTGTTGTTATTGTTTTTATTGTGTAATAAAAGGGTGTCAGGTGACTTTCGGTTTTCTTTCTTATCTTTTTGGTTTTGCTTTATGGTTTTCTACTATGAATTTATAACACCAGCTATGCCTCCCTGAGTATTTTGGGCATATATCAGGAGGGGGGGTTATGCTTGTAAGGATGTAGCTAAGGAATTTGTGGTGTGTGATATTACTTAGAGAACATTTTACTTCCTGACAGCCTGTGTCCATTGGAGACATGGGAGCCAGACAAGTGATGAATTTGTGATTTCCCATCCAGTGGTGAAAGTTTTATTTAAATAGGGTCAGGGGTGAGCTTTATTTCACATGGATGGGGAACCTATTCCTTAACATGGGGATCCCTTGAGTCACATATCTGTCAAGCATGTTCTATTCATATCACTAGTAACAACGTCAGAAAGAACCCGTATCATATATTAGCTAGCTATAAAACTCCCTCTATGACAAAAAAAATCCAAAATGCCTATCTACAGAAACTAGAACCACTTGGTATTTAACCCAATACCATTTTCCTGAGTGATCTAAACTATCCAGCTATAGAATTGGAAATCTACACCACCACTAGTGCACAAACACAGAGATTCCTGAACTTTGTCAATAGAAATGCCCTGGAACAATTAGTCAGAGTACCCACTAGGAGGAATGACATATTGGATCTTGTCCTTAACTAATATCGGAGCATCTTGCACCATCCCTTGCATATCTTCATCACTTGTTAGATCTGACCATAAATCAGTCTCCTTCAAAATAAAACTGAAACTAGAGATTCCTTCCACCCAGAGTACCTTTAGAAATTTATTTAATACAAGCTACCTACTCCTAAGTGATACACTGGCCAGCCTCAATCCCCAGCAAACTTAGTTAACTCCACTGAATACTCAGAAATGTAAACCACCATACTACACCAACATGCAAACATCTGCATAGATGCAGCTGTGTCTCATAGGAACAAGTGTAGGTTAAACCCCAGAAACAAGCCCAGATGGTGGAAATATAATATCAACAAGCTTTAAAAGAGAAGGAAACGAATTTTAACTAAAAATAAGAAGAGTAATTCCCAGAATCTTAGAACCCTAATCATTGAAATGCACAGATAACTCAGGAGCTTATTAAAATCCCCTAAAGCAAAGTCTGAGGCTGAAATCAATACCCAAGCCAAAGAAAATGAAAAGACATTTTTTAGTTATGTTCACAATCTAAAAAGCAAAATGTAGCAATATACTGAGCTGATTGTGAACAATGTCATCTATATTGAGACTGAAGATATAGCTAACCTACTGGCTGATAAATTTATCTCTAACTTTACCCCTCTCTCCCCTCATTCTGTTCTTCAAGATATACCTGAAATTGGCTCAACTCCAGCCATTGGACAAGATTGAATCCTAAAAGTTCTATCAAAAACTAAAAATACTGCATTGATGAGTCCTGACAATATCCCTGGATGCATTTTAAATAGCATGAAGCACAACTTAGCCACAGCCTTAACAACATTATTCAATCCCAGCCTCCATACAGGTTTGTACCAAGTGACAAGAGAACAACTACAGTCATTCCCCTGCATAAGGGAGGACCTTCCACAGTCCTAGGCAATTAAAGACCCATAAGACTGACCACCCTCATATGAAATGCCATGAAAAGACTTATCATGGATTTAATCAACCTGGACATAGGCAACCACCAACCACTAGACCTGTCTCGGTTTGGATTCATCACAGGCACATCATGCTTACTCACTCTGGTGGACTTTTTTAAAAAGATCATCAAAGAAATGGATGTAAGCAAAATGGTACATATTGCTTACCTCAACCTGGCTAAAACTTTTGGTACAATTCCCCACTCAGCATAGTAGAAAGGTTAAATAAACTGAGAATAAACCCCTTTTTCATCAGCTGGATTGACAACTGGATCACAGGATGCAGATATTCATGACAGATGTCCCCTAGGGTTCTGTGCTGGAAGCACTCATATTTAGCATCTACTTTTCTGAAACAAAAGCCAGCACCAAAAAGCTCTGGATGACTAAGTCTGCAAATGACTGCAAGCTAGGAGCGGTCGCTGAATCCCCAAACTTAGTCATTCTGTGGGAAGGTTTGTCTCAAATAACTGGTGTCAAAATTATAGTCTGAAACTAAATGCCAACAAAATGTGTTATTGTATCCTTTGGAAAGTCATCTACCCCAGGGAAATACCACACAGACAATACTCCCCTAAGTGCTGACCCAGATGTTTGGGATTTGGGAACTTGGGTTGCTGACATGTGTCTATTTTTGTAAGAAAGTCCCAATATATTGCACAGGCTGTAAACAAAGGGATTGTGTCTAGATCAAGGTTTGTCATTGCTCCCTTTACTCAGCCCTCATTAGGCCAGTCATTGAATATAATACCCCTCTTGGCATTTATTTGTCCAGTTACATGCAACAACTGGATCTCCCATGCAGATACCTTTCTAAAAGGATAAAAGGTATAAACAACATGTCCTACATGGACTGACTCAAAGCCCTGTCACTATACTCAGCATCCTACAAACTGCTAAGAGGTGACCTGTGTCTGTCATACAAGACATCCTCTGACCCATTAATGATGGATTTACTGCACATCAGCAGGTTAAGTGGCATCAGAAATACTCATTCAAGTTATCTAAACCTCTTCTGCAACATTATCAGAATGGCTTACAGGGACAGGTATATTTCGCAGAGGATAAACTGTTATGGAGTAGACTCCCCATCGACATAAAACAAAGTTCATCCCTGTTCATTTTCAAGTGCAACTTAGATATGTGGATGGGAAACAGAAAATTTACCCCAGGACTGCCCAGTGTATTGCTATTGCATAGCTGCAACTCCTAAATGCTTTATTCCCATGCATGGGTCCCCTCAAATTCTCTATGGTATGAACCTAGTCATTCTCATTAGGGCTAATATGTAATTATTATCCATGGAATGAGCAAGGCCAATCTGTAGCCACATGGAATAGGTTATTTTGAACAGAAAAGGGGAAACAGGCTAGGCCTAAATTGGCCACCAGGAAAGTTAGTCTAGTACTTCCCTATGAACATATGAACCTATATGTGAAGTTCCTTCATTGGATCTGGTATTTCTAGTGCTGTTTGTTTTGTGGTTGCACAAATGATCCATCAGGCTGGATCTGAGGATGCCTTATATGCCAGGCAATAGATCACCTCTCAGTAGCATGTAGGATACTAAATACAGAGATAAGGCCTTTAAGGGATCCATGTAGGACAATGTATTCATGCCCTGGATTCTCCCAGTGAGAGCCTTTGTAGGCTTTCCAACTGTTGCAAGTGTCTGGTTAGGTACATGCCAAAGGAGGCATCATGCTCAATAATGAGGCTGATAAGGGCTGAGTAGAGTGGTACTATTACTTCCCTGGACCTGTACACCATACCTTTACCAAAACACCAGATAATATTGAAAGATTTCCTTAGTATCTTCGGTACATGATGGTTGAAGTCCAGATTACTGTCAACATATGTTGCCAGATCCCTAACCACTGGTTCAACTCTTAAGGGTGTTTTATCGATGGAGTAAAAAAACTTAGGTAGACCATTTCCCAAAGGGAATTATAATGCATTTCTTGGCATTGAGTTTTAAATCATGACTTTGGCACTAGTTATTTGTTTGTGTTAAACCCTCTTGGAAGATGTTGGTATCATGGTAGGGGAATCTATGATAGACCCCTTTTGCAATTATCAGAAAACTTGGTGAGCCAAAGGACTTTAGCATTAGCCTTGACTTCGGAGATGTAGATGCCAAATAGAGGATGGGCCAGCACAGAGCTCTGAGGCACTCCACTGGTGACCAGTCTCTTGGTGGTGGTGGTCTCACCAATCTTGAATTCTTGGGTTTTATCTATGAGCCAGCCAGGAATCCAGTGTGTTATGTAAGTATTTATGCCTAGTTTTGGGAGTTTGTCAGCAATGCCTAAGTAGGATATTGTATCATGTGCCTTCAGCAGGGCAAGGTATGTGGTATGAACTGTTTTATCCTGTTCCTTTGCCTTGGTGACCTTCTCAAAAAATAAACTAGGTTAAGTAGGCACAACTTTCCCTTAACAAAGCCAGACTGCAATGGGCCCAGTGTCTGCAGATCACTATTATCCTTGTTGATCATTTCCATGATACTTCATTCCATGGCTTTGCATATTAGACTTGTCAGACTAAAGAGTCTGAAATTCCCTCAGTTGGCTGATGGTCCACCCTTATGAAGAGGGATGACCATTGCAGTCCTCCACTCACTTGGTACATAATTTGTTTTCTGGCTGTAGTTGAAGAGTGCTTCAAGTGGTCCTGACAGGTTATATTTTAGACTATTCAGGTGGCAACCAGGATATTGTCTGGGCACATTGAATCAGTGTTTACAGCCTTAGTGAGCATCACCAGAACTTAATCCCTGCTAATAGTTGCAGGGAGAATGCTAGAAGGGATTTCACATAGGTTGGGGGGGGGGGGTGAGAGGTAAAGTTAGAGCTGAATTTATAAATTTCTCAGTGAGTAGAATCACTATGTTTCTCTGATCAGTGAAGGTGGTGCAGTTAATGACCAGTTCAGAAAACTGCTGCATGGAACCTTTAAGGTTCCAGACATAGCTGAAGAAGGCCTTGTGATTGTCATTAGCTTGAGAGGCTATCCTAACCTTGTAGTTGGCCTTGTTAGACTTGACTAGACCTCTTCATTTCTTTCCAGTTTCTTCTTAGTTTATGTACCTTTCCAGGTGATCACCAGTTGCTCTGTATTGCTCCTACTGCTCCAAAAATTACTGCCCTTAGAATTGCCCCCCCCCCCCATTCACAAGACCATTGTGGCTGCCAGTGGGTTGAAAAGAGGAAGTAGAAACATGAGGCAGAGAAACCTGGAAGTGTCACATACACTGACATTGTATGTTAGGGACTTTGTTGTGCTCTGAATAGGGATGACTGCTTGACATCATGCATATCCACACAGTTAGCATCAGTTATTTCCCACCCCCTGTTACCGTCAACCTCAAAAAAGGAATGCTAGACTGTAGGCAGAACTCTTCCTGCTCCTTTGTAGAATGGATGAGTAGACAGTTACCACTCTTTCCCAACACTACCTATCATTATTTAGATATCCATATCTTAATCGCCTTGATATTTTCAGGAACAACATCTAAACTGTAATACATTGTCTGATAACAACTGCCTCCCAGATGCTGGAGCTTTCCACCCATTTTAGTATCCATTTCCTTTGCAGAATCTATTGCTATTTCTTGTAAATACTACAAGCACAGTTAGACAAGTCTATTACCCACACACAGAGCAGGAAGGTAGGAGTGTTAGAAAAATCAGGTCTCCATGTTGGATGCTTGACTACAGCCCACTTCCCCTTGGCATTTATTTTACACACTGCTCAACATGCACACAATTTGTAAGTCTTCTTCCAAAATAGAGCATATGATTTTTGTTGGGATGACTCAGGGTTGTATGCCAGCTATCATCACATGTCTGAATAACTTTTTGAATAGATGGCATCAGCCTTGGAATCAAAATAAGGTAAACTCTAATCATAAACAGAAAGTTTTTTATCTCAAAAAAGGTAGAAAAGTGTTCAAATCAAACAAGTTGCAGCATGAAACAAAAGAAGTAACCAACAGTTTTCAAAGGCTGTTTTACTTGTGAGTAAAGATGACTCCACTAAAGGCAGAAATGTCAAATCCTAAATATTGACAAGTGCTGCAGAAAGTGTGTTTTGAATGAGGCTGTAGAGGAGATGAATTCAACTTTCTCTGAGCAGTAGGTAACCTTGAATTTAATGATTAATAATGTACAATTCAATTTCCCCAACCGAATGCCATTTGAGTAATTTTTAATGATTATTTGATTAGTTTGGCTTCAGTAAAGATTATATTCATGAATGACACTTTGTTGAATAGGCAAACATCTACTTTAAAGCAACAAATAAGGCAAACCTAGCACCAGACAAGCACTGGCACATACTACCAACATAAGGGTGGCATATGGAAGCTTATGCCCTTGTGTCAGGGTATTATTTTGACAAGGGTCTTGCTTGCCTTTGAGTTTATGGATGAATTTGTAGTACAATCAAGAGTCAATTATCTGAAAGTTGATTATCCAAAATGTCCATTATCCGAACATAGCCTTCCAAAGTTTTTGGGTAGGAAAAATCAGAATGTCTAAATATTTAAACATTATACGTATTCACTTGTGAGTGTTTTTTGAACTTGCAGCCAGTTTGTGTATGAAAAATATTCTTTATTGTCCACTGGAATCACTTAATAGTTGAAAAGTGTATTCTCTGCATGTGGAAAAAACAAGATTTTAGATGTTTTTTATCCATTTCAGTTATATGTTTGATTATCCAAATAGTTCGATTATCCACACTACCCTAGGTCCCAATTAGCTTGGGTAATCAACTCTCTACTGTATGGTGACAAACTCAGTGGCTCATATAAAGTTGCATGGAGGTCTCTTGCTCCCCCTTTTGAGGTCTATATCAGCAATTTGAAAATGTAATAGGTCGAATCACTAAATGTAGAACTGAAATGATTGACCTATTACATTTTCAAATGCCGATAAAAAAATAAACCCTCCCGAAAAAAATACTAAAGGGTGTAGGCAGGGGAGGCAATCCTACCTGCACCCCCCATACCTCTGCTACTTAACTATACCAATTTCAAGACCGCACTACATTGAGGTAAATGGAAATCTCCCCTTACGGAGATTTCTGTTTACTCATTCGATGTTCTGCCCTTTCGGCATTCTCGATGTGACAGTATCAAATTCGATATTGTCAGCATTCGAGATGATGATAGGGATTCCCTTTTTGTTATTACTGAGGACTCTTCAGTGGTGTTCATATTTTTCCATTTTATCTGCCTTATACCTGAAATCACTGGCAGCATCAATCCAAAGTTCTAATGTACTGGGCATATAGTGCTGGGATTTAAGGAATGAAAATATCTTTATTTATGTATACTTACTGATATACTAGAAGAGACCCAGACAGGATATGTACACTAATAGTTGGAGAGATTTGGCACGTTTTCAGGATACCAGACTAAAACTAGGGTTATGGTTATAAATTTTGTGTCCGGCATTTCTGTGGGAAGCAACCCCCACCTTCCATATTAAATATATGACAGTTTGGTGGGGAAAATAATACAAAGCTGATTTTATAAAACATGAGAAAGTAATATTTTGTGCCAGCATTTTTGTAGGAAGCAACCCCCACCTGCCATATTAAATATTTGACAGTTTGGCTGGGCAAATAATACAACGTTGATTTTGTAAAACATGAGAAGGTAATAAAATGGCTGAAATCAGATTACTGAAAATGAAAAATGACAGGACTTGATTCTAGATGAGAGAGCATAAACATTATACTTTTTTGTTGGCTTTAATGCTTTATACATTCCAGTCATTTCCAGTGGATACTCTGGTCCACTTTTAAATACAGACTTTATTTGGGATGGTGAAAAGCTTAGAGTGTTGAGAAAAGTTGGTGGTCAAAAAAGAAGTGGTGAGCTCAGGTACTGGACCCGTGTTGAGATCAGAATGCAGTTCAGATGAAACTTTTATATTTAACAATGATCAGAACCTGTGCTGCTAAATGGAAATCTTTGATTGGTTTGAGGGGTATAAATGTGGGGAGTTTAAAAGAGTTTCTTTGGTCATACTATGGAAGGACAGCAGAGCTTTCTATGTTGTGAGGCAGGCATTGAGGTTGCTAAAAAATGTACACTAAAATAAATGTTGTACATTAAGGCTATGAAGCCATGAACAAATCAGCTTTTAGCTTTTGTATATAGTAATGTTGGAGTTCAAGGTGAAGGAAGCTGAAAGGTAAAGAAAGAGAGCAGAGGAGGTGTGGAAATATGTAGGACAACTGTTTTTACATCAGATACAAATTTAACTTAAGTCCTAAAGGATGGCTTCTGTTATATCACATGAATTTCTGTTAATATTATTGATTACTGTTTTCATCTGTTTTATCAGACTTCTAACATTTTGGGTCTTATTGACTTTCTGTAATCTATTATCTTCATTGCTCTTAATATGTCTATCTTAATACGTCCATCTATCTTATATCAAGCAACCGTTTCTTTAGAACATTTTCTTCTAAACTGAGGGCACATTCTTTCTGTCTGTTTTCTGTGGGCATTCTACAGAAAGTCCTAGAGGTCTTCCTATGACATATCCTATTCAGCTGCGTCATGTGTCATATTTCTTCTTCAGATGTCTCCCACTCCACCCGTTTCTTCTTAATTTGGGGGCTCATTGTTCCATCATGCTATGCTATAACCTGTTTTAGGCTTTCTACACTAAATCTGTCACTTTGCAGGTATTCCATAACTTCAGTTTCTGTTTGTTTAACTTCTAACAAACTAATATTCAGTTCTACATTCTTCCTTTGTGATCTTATTTTTTATTTTGGGAAATATTCCACATGTGGGTGCCTTTGCCTGTATTTTTCTTCAAATATCATTGGAGCTGCTTTTTTGTATTGATTAGTCTGGCTTTCTCCTTTGCATAAATATTGCACTCTGCAAGATCTCTTTCTTTCCTATGTCCAAATTTTCTGATACCTTTCAAAAATCTATAGGTTTTGTTCTTTATATTTTGCACTTCCTCTGTCACGTCTTTTATTAGGTGGTCTAAAGTTCCTTTGTCTCTGTAATGTTTTTTATGGACTTTTTGTTCTAATGAGCATATTTTTTTTTATTTGAAGCTTTTGACAGTTTTTCTTATGCAAGTATTTTTCTTTCCTCTAATTTTTTCTTAATCTTTTTGACTGTGTTCTATTGGAAATTCTGGGATTTTCCATCAGTTTTTGTGTTTTTTTTGTGGACTACTACTTCCTTCTACAGTGGGAGGGGGGCATGCAACCCCTGAGCCTGGCCTAACCCCATTGCAGAAATGTTTCTGTGTCTTGAGAACTCTACACTTGCATTTTTTCCAGTTCTGGCACCAGTGCAAATACCAAGATTGGGCACTTTTTTATCTAGGGACTTGTGCACCCAGCTGTCCTTTTTACTTTTTAACCTACATCTCTCAGTGATATATGCCATATAAAATGCAAGTAAGTCAGTGTTATCTTGTTGAGATTTTGTGAAAACAGGGCCCACCAAATGAAGGTTCTCACCAAGACTTGAGTATGACTTTTGTTGAAGCAATATTACTAGCGTCCTTTTCTTGCAGATTTCATCATCTTTCTATTCACAGATGAGGTGCATGAGGTGGGTAGAAATATGCACGCTGTGAGATGGGTGAGGGAACGACATCAGAGCAAAAGCCAATGCAGCCACAAATGCAGTGAAGATCATGAGGAATATATTACATAATGCAGTCACATGTGCAGGAAAGTAGAAGGAAATTTGTTAAAGAAGATTTAAAACAAGCTGGAGGAAAAAAAGAGAAAAAGAGCATTCAGCCAAGAGCTGCATGGATTCCGTAAGACAAGACCTTCAAAAATCAACCATGAAGTTAGAATAAAAAAGCAACTCAGAAATAACAAAGATGGGGACACTCTGACCCCATGTACAAATGGGGGGACAGTTGATGTGGCACACTGACCCCATGTAGAATTGGGGGGACAGTTGACGTGACAATCTGACCCAATGTAGAAATGGGAGGACAGTTAATGTGACACCCTGACCCCATGCAGAAATGGCAAACAGAGGGTTGATGATGCTTATTTATTGAATTAGAATGTAGGCAGCTCTTCTGTGTAAACAGACTCAAGATGAATATGCCTACCCAGGCTGAAAAAAAAGTAATTACATAAATGAGTAAATATGTCTTTTATTTATCTGCCCAGTACCTGTGTAAGACCATCTAAGGATAATTGACTCTTTTCTTTTGGATAACCAGGGAGCAATGAGGTGGATAAATGACTTCCTCAGTTACATGCCATAAGGACATATGAGCACAATAAAGATGAAAAAATATTGGTTTATTAAATCTGCCCATTTATTGCACATAGCTCTGATGTAGCCATCTTGTCTCTTATAGATTAGTACTAGGCTAACTGCCCTTGCGAGCCATTTTAAGCCTAGCCAATTATCCCTTGTGAGACTCAAACCCTGTACCTTGTGTTTTTAAGGTAAACACCTTAACCATTAGGCCACCCTCTAACTTCTACCAATCTTTTCCATAATCTGCAGGTAATTAGCTATTGTAAAACAGTTAATTCAATTTTATTTTCTTACTAGATCTGATTTTCCTTCCTTCCTGATCTGTCCCATTAACCCATAAGTTCTCTCATCCTTCCCATCAGTGAGGCAAGCTCTTGCATTTGGTAGTCCATCCCAAAGTTTGTCATGGAAATTTTCTCTTGAATACCATGACTTCACTTTTAGAATTCTGTTATGCTTGTGTGCAATGCATACAGTGTCATCCTCATTATATCCTCATATTTGCAGCTATACATTTGCTGTCTAGAAGCACTATCCCATGCAAACCCACCCACATACTGCATGTGATCAGAGGTAGCTTTCTGGTCTCCACCAGAAGATGGTCCTTTTCTGGGAAAGCTGTCTCTCCATCTGAGGCAAATTCTGTTCAGACAGTCCTTTCTTGTCCATCCAGCTGCTCAGATGCTATACAAACTCAGGACACAAAAGCTCCAATCTGTAAATATGTGAGGCTTGCGAGCAAAATGTCAATGTTAAATATTATATTTAGACATCTAAAGTAAAGTATGTGAAAAATTCACTTTTTTTTGTTAGATCCATGCTGAATCTGGGATGTCTTTGGAAGCACAAAGATGACTTTGTTTCAGTCTTATTCATAGGAAATAATACCATGGCTACAACTGAATCACTTGTAAAAGCAAAAAAAGTTCAGAATTTCAAGGATAGTCCATACTCTGCATATCAAAAAAGGGTTCTGCTACTTTTCTTGTCTGGCTAAGAGATACTCACTGAAGTATTGAGAATTATTTTGTTTGATGAAACATATATCCATGTCACAACCTTAGAATCTCACATTCTGAGGTACCAACTACATCTTTGGTGTCACTGATGTAAGTAATACATATAAGTTTGCATTAGAAAATCTTTTGCCTATTTAATTAAAATTTGGTAACACTGCTTACAGAACTATTACAATACACACTATGTGATTCATATAAAACATAATATGTTGGTAAATGTTACTAACTATAATTGTTCATAGTGAAATTGGGTGACTTTAAATGGTACATTCATATTAACAGCTGTTTCACAGAGCAAAGCTAGATCAATTAAAACTATATTCCCAGTTCTATTTTATGATTTTAATTATAACACTCTAAAGTATATGTTGGCAGATTTTTTGTTATATAATTTGATGACGATGTTGATGAAGATGATGTACACAATTGGCATGTAGCAATTTGTGCCGTATGATGGTGGGATTGTCACCTATGTCCTGCCTTTGCCACAGATATATTGTCTGTGTGCATTCATAGGTTTCACTGGTGGAAGATCCAGTGGGAAGGGACATGACATGACATGACATGACTGATCTCACAGAGTCACACAGTGGCACTGTCAGCAATGTTAATATTGTAGGATACTAACCCAGCAAGCACTACAAAGACAATGGTGGAGGGGGAAGCTGCACCACTGTCATCCCTCATGTTTAGTGCTGAGTCGGTCAATGTGTTAATGCACTGCGTAGCGGGGTGAATCTCATGGGAGTTGAATGCTGTTTTACAGTGTTTTGTTTGCCATCTGTACATGTGCTACATTTCCTAGATATGTTTGTTTTCTACCGTTTCTCTCTCTCCTTGCTAATGTACACATAAGGATAACATCAGTAGGAAAGTCATGGGTTCAGTTCCCTTGTGGTATATCTTTCTTTTCCTTGCTGTCACTCTACACATGTGCTACAGTTTCCTGATATGAATTATTGTAAGCCCCCTTTTAACCTGACTGCTTAAGTGGCTCCTCCTGCTGGGAAAGTGTGGATATAGTGGCATGTGGACTACCTTAATGGGTAGACTCCATTGAGGGTATCATTGTTTTTTTTAATGACATTAACATTACAGTGCAGGACCACTGCTCATACTCTGATGTTGTCAGAACCAGTCTGTCCGTTATGTTAGTTTACTGTATCCCATCTCTCTGGTCTCAGCTTCACATTAGTTACATTCAAATATTGTCATACCACTTCTCCATTTTGCTTTGCCTCCCTCCTTTTTTGTTTAACTCCAGGCTATACTCTTTAGACCATTTCTGTGGTTTATGTTGCTATAGTGAAACTTCTCCTTCCCCCTTAGCCGTATTTGCTATTTTCTCTTTCATATATTTCTCTGCACATATATATATATATATGTATATATATATATATATATATATATATATATATATATATATATATATATATATATATATATAAAACATTGTGGCTGGCTTGACTGTGGTGACAGATGCTATGCTTCTGAATCCGCAGGAAAGTGTATAATAGGCATACCTCTCAACTGTACATTTTTCCACAGAATGTTGAGATTTTTGCCTTATATGTTTGGTTTGTTTTTCATAAAAGTGTGGCTGTCTGGCAAATTAGTGACAAATCATTAAAGATTGAAGTTAGACAATAATTACAGACATTTGAGTTTTAGACCTCATACCCTTTAGAAAGTTTATGCTAATGCAAAACTTGTTATTCTTTCAACTTTCTGGGTTTGTAAGATCAATATTTCAAAATCGTCCCTATTTGTACCACTTTGCTATGGCTTGTCCAGATTACTTACTCTAAGAGGTTGAGAGGTATGATAATAGGCAAATGAGACTCATGCATGAAACAAATACAGGAAGGAATCTTAATGAAAGTGGGAGCAGAAGGTGCAGACAAATGAGATGGAGGAGATCAATTTATGTTCACATTACGTAACACTGACAAGGCATATATGGATTCATGGCAGTAGGTGTAAACAATGTGAGAAAGGGTGAAATAGGAAGTAGTTGTGGATCAGCAAAGTGTGAGTATTTCGACTGTCTAGTGGAAAGAGAATAAGAAGAGAACACAGAACCAATGAAATGAAAGCAGAGAATGTATGGGACTAATAAACTGGTAACTGGAAAGGGGTGGGAGAACAGAAGATAGTGCATAAGGAAGACATTTAAAGCATGATAAGGTAGTAGGGTGATATTAGGCACAGAATGAAAAAAGTGGATATTGCAGAAATCCAAAGAAGTGTGTTAAGGGTTGTCAAAGAGATCAGGGGACTTTAAGTAATACATAAGTAAATAAATAAATACATACATACATACATACATAAATAATAAATAAAATAAAGGCAAAGTAAATGACCTCATGGCACAATGATTGGACAGCTGGAAACCAAAAGGTGCAGAAGAAGAAAAGATGCAGACTCTTAATCAGAGAATTTGAGAATATTTCATTAAAATGGTAACAACTTCTGTATATTTACTAACTAGTTACTAAAGCATGTGAACTGTCATTTACACAGTTTTACTCATTTCTATGCCTTTCAAGTCTTACTTACATTAGTCAGCCTCTCTTGTGTCCTGCTTTGGTGTTTCTTCATTTCCATATATGCCAAGAAGTCTTATCTCTGGTATAACTTCGTTTTCCAGACTGTCTGCTCTATTTGTTCACTGTTCCTGAAATCAACTATATTGATAAAAATAAAGCCACCACAGTTCTGCAGTGCAGGAGAGCTCTACTGAACCAGTAACATGTGATCGAATCACTATTTTTGGAATCACCATTTATCAAAAAATCAAATGCTATAAATTTTGATGTGAAACATCTATAAAATATGCACAAACATTTTTTTTTTGTAGGTGGGCAAGCCCCTCTGCATCCAACTTCACAGTTATACCTTAAAGGAGAAAAGAGTAAAATGCCTGGCGTAGTGGTGCAGTGGTTACTATTGTTTCCTCACAGCAATGGGTTCTCTGGTTCAATTCTTGCCTTAGGTGCCTTCTGTGTAGAGTCTGCATGTCCTCCCTGCATTCATGTGGGTTTTCTCTGCATACTCCAGTTTCTTCCCAAAGACATGTCTGGAGCTTTTCTCCCCAGGCCTCCATTGAAAATAGGCTCTATCCTATTCAGGCTTTCCTGGTCAACAAATAATAAATAAATAAAATCCTTTGTAAAACACTCAGATATCTTTCACAATACAACACGTTTCAGTGAACCTCACCACAGCATTAGTCTCAACGACCAATGTTTCAATGACATGTAGATGAGCCCATATTTAGGGTAGTTTATTTTAAATAATGTTTTGTTGAAAATTAACATATATCAGAAAACTGAAATATTTAAATAAATGACTGGTGCAACAGTCAGATGAAATATGATTTGTTTTATTTGCATGAATATTCAAAGATATTTGGATACTGTCTATCATGTTTATGTTTTGCAGCATTTTTGTTGGGGACAGATAAATGTGCACTTTTATAGACCAGAGTTTGTTATTTGCACTTAATATTCAATCCATCCTGACTCATCAAGTCACATTTGAATGCTATAATGACCTCATGAACAGTCCCTGACATATATAATATTTACTAGGCAGGTAAAGAATCAAAGTAAATCGACAGGCCTTTCTTTTGTATCAAACAAGCAGTGTATGCACACATATGGACAATTTAAATTTGCTGGTCCACCTACCAC